>NC_066526.1:18782141-18879641 GCF_024679095.1 Eriocheir sinensis | reverse complement strand
TCGTGTGTCATCTTTAACTATTTACACATTTACATATATTTTCCATCGCCTTGTTTACTCCATTCATAATTGACGCAAATATGAAAGAAAAGGACAAAAGGTATGAGGGTAGAAAAACGCGGAAACAATTATTAAGTACGAAGTTAAAGAAAGACAATTAAAACGACTTGAACGCGTTGAAAATTAATCAGCGGAGGGAATAACGACGTGACTTTTTAATTAACTTTTCATACGTGTACTTTATCGTCACCCTTTTTCCCTCTCCCTTTTTGTTTTTCCCAGGTTGTCATTCGCTGCTCCTTTGTTCCATACGTAGCCATGAAAGTGTCTGATAATTTGTCGCTCTCCCTTTCTTCTCCCTCCACTGGCCTGTGAAATGTTCCCTCAGGGTGTGATCGGAACAGGGAGGAACGAGAAGGGACGTGGAGGATAGGAAGGAAGGAAGGAAGGAGAGAGAGAGAGGGAGGAAGGGAGGGAGAAGCAGTAGTGTGTGTGTGTGTGTGTATGTGTGTTTGGATATGATGGAAAGGGAAGTCAAGGAATGTTAAAGGAGCTGAAAAGAGGAAGATAGAAAAAATAAGATATAAAATGGGAATTGTGTACGAGAATGGGCGAGTAGGAAAGGAAGGAGAGAGGGAGAGAGAGAGGGAGGGAGGTAGAAGTGTGAGTTGGGGATGATGGGAAGAAAAGTTTATGGAAGGAAAGGAAGGAAGTTAGAAAAGAAAGATAGTGAGGAAATGGTAGAAAAAGAGAATTATGTAAAAAAATGAAAGCGTGGAAAGAGAAGTTTTAGAGATAATAGATAGTGAATTGAAAGGAAAAGAGAAGAAGGAAAAGAGAAAAGAATTGGATTGAGAGAAGACGGACACAGAAAGAGAAGTTGAAGAGATAAATAAAAAAAAAGATGAAAGTGATAAGAAATAGATAGGGAATTGAAAGGGAAAGAGATGAAGGAATAGAGAGAAGAACTGGATTGAGAGAAGTTGGATACGGAAAGAGAAGTTGAAGAGAGAAATAAAAAAGAAAGAAAGTGAAAAGAAGATTGAGAGAAGGGGAACAGAGAGAGAGAGAGAGAGAGAGAGAGAGAGAGAGAGAGAGAGAGAGAGAGAGAGAGAGAGAGAGAGAACGAAAATGGAGTTAAAGGTGAACAAGAGGAAGGAAGGGAAGAGACAATAAGAAGAATTACGAGAAAGCGAATATAGGGAGAGAGAGAAGATAGAGGGAGAGTGTGAGGAACTGAGAATTTACGGGAACACCGAGAATAGAAAAGAAGCAAGGGAGAGGAAAATAAACGAAGAAAGATGAAGGGAAAGAGGGATTAACGAAAAGAGAATCGAAAGTGAAGAAAGGAAGATAGGAAGGAAGAAGAGAATGGGGGAACTGGAGGCAAGCGGATGGAGGGAGGAACGTAGGAAAGGGAAAGAAAAGGGGGAGAGGAGACGAAGATAAAAGGGAAAAAAGAAAACGAGGGATTAATGGATAGGAAATCGAAATTGAAGGGCATGAAGGAAGGAAGGAGGAACTGGTGGCTTAGAGATGGATGGAGAAACGGAGAAAGAGGAGAGGAAGTGGGAGGGGAGGAGAAAGAAGCATGGGATAAGAAATTAGAGAAAAAAAATGTGAACGAGGAAAGTGAGAAGAAGAAAGAGAGAATGGAAGTACTGGTGGCATAGCGAACGAACGAACGGACGAACGGAGAAAGGGGAGAGAAGGGGGGTGGAACAACTGGCTGGCGGGGGGGAGGAGGGGGGGGGGTTAAGTGCTGTTTGTCCACCGAGGAAATGAATTGTAAGAAGGGGCAGCGAGGGCGGTAATAATTAATACAATAATCTCGGGCCATTGCCGAAGGGGAGCAGGAGGGCGAATTCCGAATGTCAGAGAGAGAGAGAGAGAGAGAGAGAGAGAGAGAGAGAGAGAGAGAGAGAGAGAGAGAGGGAGACCTTCTAGACCCTCCATATACTATTTCATCTTTTTTTGTGTTTTGTTTTCCTTATTTTTCTTATTCCTATTTCTTCATTCATATATTTTTTTCACGCTTCAGTATTTTCCTTTTTTTTTCTTTCATTTTCATCTTTTGTATCCTTCATCCATTTCCTCATCCTTACACATCCATTCTCCACCATCGCCATCTCTCCTCCATCCCATTTTTTATCCTCCCTTCTTCTCCTCCTTCATCTTTTTTTTCCCTTCAAGCGCCTCTTTTTTTTCTCTATTAATACAGATGGAAGAAGGCCAAGAAGCTCTCCAAAAAACTGCCACTCCATTATTTTCTACTCTCCTCTTCGTAATCTTCCATTGTTGACCCTCCTCTTTGTCGGCCCTTTATCCCTCCCTCTTCTTTTCTGGTCCTCCAATCTCTTACATTCTCAGTCGCTGGTTTTCTCCTTCCGTATATTATCTGCTGGGTCCCTTAGTCTTGCTCTTTTTCTTCTCCTCTTTCCTTTTTCTTTCTCTTCCTTTCTTTTTATTTCACTTAATTCCTCTTTCTCTCCTCATCCTTTTTCTGTGCCTTTCTGTCTTCCCCTTTCTCTCTTCTTCATTCCTTTCTTTTTCTTTTTCTTCCTTTCTCTTCATTTCTCTTCCCCTTTCTTTTCGCTGCTCCCTTCCCTCGTATTAGCCTGTTACTATGTCCTTTCCTGTCGTCCCCTTTCTCTCTTCTCCCCTCTTTGTCTAGCTCTGCAGACAAGCCCATATCTCACTGCCTGTCTCTTCCCCTCTTCCTCTCTCCCTCATTTCCCTTTCACCTCCCTTCCCTCTCCCTGCTCCTACCCCTTCCACATTTGTCTCCAGCCCAGTGCCGTTCCCCTTTCCTCTTCCCACTCCCTCCATTCTCTATATAGGCCCTCAGGAACGCCCAGCACGTGGTCCCATTACTCTCGGCAAATGGCTAATGCCCCCAGCAGGTAGTCGTGATGTCCCGGGGCCCCGCGGAACACCTAGCAGGGCCTCGGCGTGTTCGGTAGGCTCGCGGGGCTGTCGGGCGGCGTTCAGTAGGGCCTTAACACGTTCCCACTCCACTTGTCGGTAACTCTCCACCTCTTATTTATTGCGTTTCGGTAGACTTGGTTCACAGTGTTCATTTTTTTTATGTACAGTCGCCGATACACTTCAGTACGTTTTTGCGTCAGTTTTTTTTAAAGAGTGGTGGTAGTAGCTCTTGTTTTTGTTTCGTTCTTTGTTTTTATATATACTTAATGCACCCTTATTGTTTCTGGCACATCGTAGTCCACTTACATCAGCTGAAACAAGAACTCAATTAGCTCACCTCTCTCAGACTCAGTAAGAAGAGATTGAAGACCAGGTTGTTCAGCCAGCCAAGACATTAGTACATCCCTTCCACAGACATGAAAAAGCAGTGAAAATGGTGATATAAATGCTTAGAATTTAGAGTTGGCAGCTTCCTTTTCATCTTTTTTTTGTTCATTCTGTATTTTTTCACATCAAAGAAATCAGTTAATAGGCAAAAACAAGGGCAATATAGGACCGATCATTCAAAAACCTGTTAATTTTACATAAGGGGAAGGGTGTACATCAAACTTAGTACCCCCTTAAACCCCAGCACACCTTAGTAAACACACACACACCCCAGTATCTCCCTCTACACCCACACCTGGCCAGCTCCACAACCAGCTCCACAACACCCTCATGGGCAGGCTCACCGTCCCCCATCTCACCTGGTCGCAGTACTTACCAGGTGTGGGGGGCGAGGGTGGGTGTACCTGGCGGCCTGCGTGACTGGGGGTGATCGTACAGGAAGCAGAGGCCACTGAAACGAAGATTGCATAATGATAGTTTGAGATTGGTCGTTATCAGTCGGCGGTTGGTGTAATAGGGTGGTTAGGGCTTGTTTAGGCTGGGGCTTGGAATAGGGAAGGGCTGAGGGAGGGAGAGAGAGATGGGGAGAGGGGAGGAAAGAGGGGAAGAGGGAGGAAAGGTAAGGGGAGGAGGGGCTGCCTAAGAGACTTGATTAATTTAGATCCATTCCTTCCATGCGAGTTTAAATGCTTCCTGTTTAATACAAGTTTTTTTTATGTTCAGGAAATGGTTGCAGTTTGTTTCGTAATGCGGTAATTGTATACATTGTTGGAGCGTTGTAATGTGGCTGCGTGTTTTTTTTCTTCTTTTTTTTTCATTTAAACGCCGCGTGAACGAAGGAACGAGCGCTGGTGATTAATAAGGTGTGTGTGTGTGTGTGTGTGTGTGTGTGTGTGTGTGTGTGTGTGTGTGTGTGTGTGTGTGCTGAGGGGGGAGTGTGAAAAGGGATGTAATGCGTGAAAAAAGAAGGAGTTATGTAAGGAAGAATGAAGAGGAGGAGGAGAAGAAAGGGAGAAGAGGGGAGGAGTATACCGAAAAATAAAGGGAGAGGAAACACACGAAGAAAAGAGAGAATGGGAAGTTTTAGGGGAGAAGGAGGAGGAGGAGGAGGAGAAAGGGGAGATGAGGGGATGAGGAGAATGAGAAGAAGGGGAGATGAGGGGAAGAGGAAAGGGAGGAGGGAGATGAAAGACTCGAAGAATAAAACAAATTAATGGTATGTTTGGTTTTAAAGTCTCTTGTGGGAACATTTTCATTTTGTCGACGCTATGGGGAGAGGGGAGACATCCATACTCTCTCTCTCTCTCTCTCTCTCTCTCTCTCTCTCTCTCTCTCTCTCTCTCTCTCTCTCTCTCTCTCTCTCTCTCTCTCTCGCCTAATAGCATTTTCTTACACCCGATCAAGATGTAATAATGATTGTCACTCCTCCTCCTCCTCCTCCTCTTCCTCCTCCTGTTACCTTCCTTCCTCTTTCCTCCCTTCCTCTGTTTCCTCGCGCCATGCCTAAGAGATAATGAAGACGAATGTAATAACGGCGCCGAGGTGATGGTGGCGATGGTGCTGATGGTGACGGCGGACGAAAATGGCGCCCCGACACGAGAGAGAGAGAGAGAGAGAGAGAGAGAGAGAGAGAGAGAGAGAGAGAGAGAGAGAGAGAGATGGGGGGGCAAGAAGCAGGTAAACTAGAGAGTGAATGAGGGGAGGGAGAAAAGAAAAAAAATATATGAAACTTTAAATTCCGTCACAAAAAGGGGTTAATGAGGACATTGTAACGGAGGAAGTGGAAATGAAAAGGGCTTTGAAGGGGGAAGCTGCACAATGGCGGGAAAACCTGGAGAACAAAACGGCCTGAAAGAAAGGGGAGCGCGGCCAGAGGGGGCAGCGGGGCCGGAGCGGGTGAGGGGAAAATACCCTTTTATCACCCAGCAGGTGTGGCCATTACCTGCCCTCCCAGAAGCGCTCTCCCGCGCCATTATTATTACCTGGCCCATTACTGTCAGGTAATTTTTGATTTGTGACCATATTATCGCGCGGGGCGAGACAACGGTGCGCGGCGCGGCAGGTCAAGGCTCCTGGGCGTGGCGGGACAGTGCCTGCGTGAAGGACCTGCCCGGGACTCACTCTTGGTCTTAAGAATCTCCTCTTTTCCTAACCCGGCCACGGAAGGACACTAACTTAGCCTTGTCAGCACCCTCGCGGCCACTTCCTCCCCCGAACTGGTCCCCGACGCCTCCTGGCCTGTGTTAGCACGCCACTAACTCCTGCCAGCCAGCGAGGCGCCGCCCGCACCGCGCCACCCACGGCACCCGTGGCGGCAGGCAGGCAGCAGATGAGCGTCGGGGGCGTGATGGATGGCAGCCCGGCAATCCCTGTCATTATAAATTTTTACGACTGCCTTCCAATGAGGTTCATGATCTGAGGAATGGGTGGGTCTGTAATGAATGGGGCGCGGCGCGGGGCGGGGAAGGAGCGAGCCCAGGGCGGGAGAAGGGACGAAAAAGGGAAGGAAGGAAGGTATAAGGAGAGATGGAGTGGCCGCTCTCCAGGAGTGCGACAGTCGGAGAGGAAATTGATACGGTGAGGAAGAGTGGCGAGGATGTGACAAGGGAGCCTTTGATGGAGAAGAATAGGCGTCGCGGGAGAGGCGGAGAGGCGGGAGGGAGAGGAGAGGAGGAGGAGGGCGTGAGGGAGAGGAGGAGAGGAAGGAGGGGGAGTGAGTGAGGGGAAAAAGGTGCCTCCAACAGGAAAGAGAAGGCTGAGGGGAGACCAAATGTGACTCAACAAAAATTATGATGATGAACCGACGATTGGAGGAAAAAGGAGGAGAAAAAGGGGACAAGAAATGTGCGATGCCGTCCCCTTCCCTCCCCAGCCCCCCCCCCCCTTCTCTCCCTCCAGGAAGTTGTCGGGAGATGGAGACGTCAAAGTTTAATGCACAGACTAAGTTCCTGCCACGAGAGAGAGAGAGAGAGAGAGAGAGACAGACAGACAGACAGAGTTGAAAATCCGCTTCAGAGTGACTGTTTGGGGGGCTAGACGGAACACTTTGTCGTCTCTTAAAAGTTGGAGAAAAGGAAACTGCATGACTTTACAGAGGACCATTGACGCCTTTACTTCCTAAGAGGGGAGAGGGGAGAGAGGAAGGGGGCAGGGGGCAGGGGGCAGGGGGTAAGGGTTAAGAAACACGGGAGCCAGAAAGGAGGAGGAAGGGAAACAATGGGCAAGAGATAAGGGATTAAGGAGGGAGGGAAAGGAAGGAAAGAGGGAAGAAGCAAAGGACTAAGGAGAGGAGGGGAAGGGGAAAAGGGGGGAAAGAAACAAGAGTGGGAGCAGGGGTCATGAAACGGGGGTAGGGGGCAGAGGGAAGGGGGCCAGGAGTGGGGAGGGTACAAAACGCCTCGCCAAGTTTCAGGAGAACGTCTGAAGTTTACCGGAGGAAGCGTGAGGCGACGGGAGGTTAGAGAGATTTTCCTCCTTAATGCGGCCGCGAGGGAAGGGATGAAGTAAATTGGAGCCCCGACGAGACGTGTTTATAGGAAGACTTACGGAAGGGCTTAATAGTAGTGAAGGGGCGCCGCGGGGTGATGGACCGGGCACACCGCGTCTTCTGCTGCGGCTGACGATGATGATGAGGATGGCTGCTGGTGAAGGGTGAGAGGGAGAAAGAGAAGATGGACAGGAGAGGAAAAGAAGGTAATGAAAGGATGGGAGGGGGAAGACTCAGGGAAAGAAGGGAAGGAAGGGAGAATGAGGGGAGAAAGCTCAAGAAAAGAAGGGAAATGAAGTGAGGGTGAGGAGGAGAAGGACAGCTGAGAAAAGTAAGGGAATGGAAGGAGGGTGAGGAGGAGAAGGACAGCTAAGAAAAGGAAGGGAATGAAAGGAGGTGAGGAGGAGAAGGACAGCTAAGAAAAGGAAGGGAATGAAAGGAGGGGAGGAGGAGAAAGACAGCTGAGAAAAAAAGGGAATGAAAGGAGGGGAGGAGGAGAAAGACAGCTAAGAAAAGGAAAGGAATGAAAGGAGGGGAGGAGGAGAAAGACAGCTAAGAAGAAGAAGGGAATGGAAGGAGGGAAAGGGAAGAAAGCTCAGGAAAAGAGAATGGAAGGATGGAGAAAAAGAAGAAAGACAGCCCAGGAAAGGAAGTGAAGGAAGGAAAGGAGGTTAAAAGAGAGGCTTGTGCTGTCATTACATCCCCTGCACAACCTTTTCCTTTCTTCCTACACTTTTTCTTCTCCTTTACTTCTTTTCTTCTCCCTTTTTACCGACGATTCTTTCCCTACTACCACGCCTCATAGTTTCCTCTCTCCTCCCTTCCTCCTCCTTCCCTCTCTCCTCCTCCTCCTCCTCCTCCTCCGTCTGGCGTCTTTCAGCCCCTGTCATGTTCGTTCAGACGTTTATCGTAGAGTAAAATTCCTTCCTGTTCGTCGTAATGTGAATTTCATTTCTTTGTACCTTCCCTCGGCTTCTTCTTCGGCTCATTTTGGACTTATGTTTTTTGTCTCTTTTTATTATTATTTATTGCCTCTGTTCTCTGGGATTTATTGGCCTTTTTTATATATTTCATCTTTTTTTTTTTTGCGTTTGGGTCTCCACATTTTCTTGCTTTTGTTTTCTGTTTTAGTTTTTTATGATTTTTTTTTCTTTTTTCATTTTGTTTTCTTCATTTTCACCCATTACTCACACACACACACACACACACACACACACACACACACACACACACACACACACACACACACACACACACACACACACACACACACACACACACACACACACACACACACACACACACACACACACACACACACACACACACACACACACACACACACACACACACACACACACACACACACACACACACACACACACACACACACACACACACACACACACACACACATCCCCTTTAACTCCATCTCACTCCCTTCCCTTCCCTTCCCTCTTCTCCTACACTTATCCTTCTCTCTATTCATTCCTTTATCTCCTCACTCCTTGTTCTATCATACACACTTATCCTCATCCTGCCCTTCACCTTTCTTGCATTTTCCCTTCCTTCCCTTCCCTTCCCTTCATCTCCTTTCCCTTCATCCTCTACGTCATCTCTACCACTTCTTCCATCACACAATCTCCTCATCCCTCCCTGCCTCCTCTTCCCTTCGGCCTTTTCCTTCACCTCCCGTCCCTTCCCTTCCCTTCCTCCGTCCCCCGAGCCCTGCAGCCTTCCGCCTCGCCTCCCTCTCCTAGCCAGCGTGTCCCCTGCGTAAGTTCTCGGCGTCTCCAGCTTGTAAACTATTGAAGTGAAGTGGTGTGGGCGGATCATCGTGTCTTCCTTGATCCAGACGGTACAGCGCAGGATTTGGATTAATGTTATCACTGCTTTCCGCCTCCCTTCCCGCGTCCTAGCTCCTCCTCCTCCTCCTTCTCTTCCTTCTCCTTCGTTCTCGTTCTTCTCCTTGTCTGGTCTTCTGTCTTTCCCTTCCTTCTCTCCTTCTCTTCCCGTTTTTATGTCTTCATCCTCCGCTCTTCTTATTTCTCCTCGTTTTATTACCAAATACTGATCCTTCTTCCTCCTCTTCCCACATCATCCTTTTCCTTCCACTTTTCCTCCTCCTCTTCCTCCTCCTCTTCCTCTTTCACTTCTACCTTTCTCTCCCTCCCACGCTCCTCTCTCCACCCATTTCTCTTTGCCTGCCTAGCTTAACTATTTCCCCCTCCTCCTCCTCCTCCTCCTCCTCCTCCTCCCTTTGTTAATGTTCGTGAGAGAAGGAGCCCAAAGGAGAGCCATAGTTAGGCGAGAACCAGGGGGAGTGGGGGGGGTGCAAGAGAGAGAGAGAGAGAGAGAGAGAGAGAGAGAGGCAGGGGGTGGTGGGGGGCTAAAGGGAGATTGAGCAAAGAGCAAGTGTCCGTGTTGCTGGGGCCGTCGTCTCTCTCTCTCTCTCTCTCTCTCTCTCTCTCTCTCTCCTGATGGTGTTGATGATGTTTTTCGAGGTATAGTAATCGGTGTTGTTTTTGTTGTTGTTATTGTTTTCCTTTTCCTTGTGTTGCTGTTGTGTTGCAGTTCGAAAAAAAATATTAGCAAAGTGATCGACATTCAGAACATCATTTCATCTATAGACATAAGTAAAAAAAAGATGGATCATTATAGTTTAGTGAAAAGTCATGCATCGCAAAACCGTGAAGAGTTAAGGAAAATGAGAGGAAATAGTTCATGAGATATTACCTAGAAAATCCTTATAGTAACCCTTGTATGCTTTCTTCCTTCCAAGGGATATAGAGCTGTAAGGAGGAAAAAAAAGACAGGAAGAAGAAATAAGGAAAAGACAGGAAGAAAGAAAATACTGGTTCATCTTACCCGGGACGAAGAAGGGAAGAAAAGAAAGTAGGAAGGGAGGGAGGGAAAGAAGGGAGGGAGAGAGAGGGGACAGGAGGGAAGGAGGGAGAGAGAGGGGACAACACAAAGGAACACAAAGGAAGAACAAACAACAGCAGACCTGCTGGTCCTTACGAGGTTGTTTGTGACAAGCTACACTAACTATCTAATCAAAGGTGGAAGATGAAGGACAGCAAAGGCGAAGGCTCCTCCACCCCATCCCTCCAGCCAAAGCTGGCAGGAAAGGAAAGAACCATGCAGCATGGAAAACTGCATGGAATTTATGTAGGAAAGAGGAAAGAACTACCATTACTGCTACCACTAACCGGGCGATAAAAGCGGACAAGGACACCAGTATTCGAAAGAACTTAACGTTATTACGACAATGAGTAATATCTTAGTTGCTGGTTGGATTCAAAACACTTGTCTAATCTATTCTTGAAGGACGTAACTGTTGTACTATCAACGACATCACAAGGTAGAGAGTTCCAAACATTAACAACTCGATTGAAGAAGAAGTGTTTAGCTTCGTGCGATGAGAATCTTTTACCACTTATCTTCAAATTGTGATTTCTTCTTGTTCTATTTGATCGATCAATTGTAAAGTAATCTTCCGCATTAATATCACTGAATCCTTTGAACATTTTAAACACTTCTATTAGATCGCCTCGCATTCTTCGTTTTGATAGGCTGAATAAATTTACTTCTTTAAGCCTTTGTTCATATGACAAATTTCTCAACCTAGGAATCATCTTTGTTACTCTTCGTTGGACCCGTTCCAACTTTTCTATGTCTTTTCTGTAGTAGGGAGACCAAAACTGTACACAGTACTCTAGACGGGTCGAACCAACGAATTATACAGTTTTAATATTACTTTTCCGATTTATTATTAAAGACTCGTCCGATGAAGCCAACCAATTTATTTGCAGTTTTAACTACCTCTGAACAATGCTGACCGGGCTTTAAATCGCTTGATATAGTGATTCCAAGATCCTTTTCTTTACTTACTGCAGAAAGTTGTTGGCCATTCATTACGTACCGAACGTGATTGTTATTTTTCCGATGTGCAACACTTTACATTTCTCAACGTTAAATTTCATTTGCCATTGATTGGCCCAACGTGCAAGTCGATCTATATCTGATTGTAAAGCTTCTTCGTCGAGTATCGCAGTTACTTTACTAGCAATTTTTGTGTCATCAGCAAATTTTGATACTTTGCAAGTGAGCCCATCATCGATATCATTAACATAAATTAAGAAGAGCATGGGGCCAAGCACTGATCCTTGAGGTACGCCGCTTTTGACATCGAGCCAGTTAGATGTAACACCGTTTAGAACTACTCTCTGTTTCCGCTCAGAGAGCCAGTCCGCAAGCCAATTGTGAATGTTACCCGAGATACCGTGCGCCAGTAGTTTGCTGAGCAATCGTTGGTGGGGGACCTTATCAAATGCCTTTTGAAAATCCAGATATATGATATCTACTGATCTGCTTTCATCGAACACCTCAAAAATATAGTGAAAAAAATCAAGTAAGTTAGTCAAACACGAACGTTTACTACGGAAGCCATGTTGCGAATTATTTATTATATTATTTATTATATTATTTATTATATAGGAGGGAAGGAGGGAGGAAGAGGAGGGTGTGATAAGGGGGAGCATCTTTTGTGTGTGTGTGTGTGTGTGTGTGTGTGTGTGTGTGTGTGTGTGTGTGTCAGTCGGCTTTGGCAGGGACTTTTTCCGTTCGACACACGTTTGTAGTTTCCTTTCTTTTCCCTCCATTCCTCTCTTTCGTATTTTTCCTTTACTTTTTCTTCATTCTCCCTTTTCCTTTTACCCTCTCTCTGTTCTCCTTTATTTTCTCTCTCTCTCTCTCTCTCTCTCTCTCTCTCTCTCTCTCTCTCTCTCTCTCTCTCTCTCTCTCTCTCTCTCTCTCTCTCTCTCTTCCCCTCCTTTATCCACTTTTATCGCTCTTTCTCTGAGTTACTTTTGCTCTGAATTTTCGGTTCTTTTCATTTTCCTTTCTTTTATCTATTTTTCTCCTCTCCCTTTGCTTCCCGCCCCCTTGCGAATCTTCTTTTGTTAATATCTTTTCTTTCCACTGCAAGGCTTTTTATTTCTGTTATATTCTGCGTATTTGTTTGTTTTGTTTTCGCTTAATGTAGTATTCTTTTCTTCCTCCACTTTTCCTCGCCTCGTTTTCTGCCTCCATTCCATCATTTTATCCTTCTTCGTATTCGTTTTTCTTTTCCCTACTTTCCTTTTTATTTATTTTTTTTATTTTTTTGCCTTCACATTTTTCGTTTCGTCTCCCTTGGTTTCGTCTTTTTTTTTTCTACTACAGGTGTGCATTTGTCCACTAATTACAGGTACTCTTACAGGTGTACTAATTTCTCCCTCCATTTCCTTCTACCTTTGTATTTATTTCCTTTTACCTCGTGTTATTTTTTATTCTATTCATTATTTTTTTTTTATAGTTATTCATCATGTCTCTAAATTTTATCTTGTACTCTTGTTGTTATTTCATTTCTTTTTCGTTTTCTTCTTTTTACCTGTATTTTTTTTTCCCCAGTAACTCGTTTTAAGCTTTTCTTTCAACAGTACTAACGCGAGACTTTTAACAGGCATTCTTTCTCTCATTCTTTACCTGGTTTCTTTTTCCTTCCGGCTCTTTTATTGCGATTCTTCCTTTCCTTCTATTTTTCTTGTGTAGTGTGTTCTATCATGCTTATTTATTTTGTCTTTTAAACATTTCAATAAGTGTAAAATTCATGACTCTTTACCATCTTTTTTTCTCTTTACTCCTTTCTTTCACTTCTTTTCAATCTCTCCTTTATTTTCCATCTTTTTTTTATCACCTTGTCTTGTTCCTGTATTTCGTTTTATCAACAATACTAAAGGTCAAAGGTGTTAGATTCTAGACCTCTCACAAGCATCCATTATTTTATCCTTCTTCTGCTTCTTTTTCTTCATTCTCTTTTATTGTTATTTTGCCTTATTTTCACTTCTTTTCCACTCGTCTTATCATGCTCCTGAATTCCCTCTTTTCAACAGTACTAAAGGATTCCCGACTTCTCACACGCGTCCATTCTTGTATCCTTCCACTTCCTCCTTTTTATCCTTTTGTGCTTATTCCTTTTTTTTCTGTCTTTCTTCGTCACCTCGTCTTATCATCCTCCTGAATTCCCTCTCTGCAACAGCACTAAAGGATTCCCGACTTCTCACACGCGTCCATTCTTGTATCCTTTGACTCCTTCCTTCCTACTTTTTTTTTCCCCTTTCCCTCTTTTTTTTTCTTTGCGCTCTTGACTAACTTTAAAACTTCGGGGCAATACACGGCTGAGTGGGCGGTGTTGCGGCTGACAAGGGAAAGTTTGGCTGCTTTTCTTCCCTCCAGCGACCAAGTGTCTCTCCCTAAGGTGTTGCGCTGTGTTGTGTTGCGTCGGTGAGTGTTGTTTTGTTGGTGTGTTCGATTTGTGGTGTTGCAGGACGCGGGAGTGAGTGTGAGTTAGATTTTATTTTGTTTTGTTTTGTCTGTTGTTTCATTTTTTTGTTGTTGCTGGTTTTGTTTTTCGTGTTTGTGTTGTTTAATGTGTTTCGCGTGTGTTTGGATTGTGTAATGGTTGTTGTTTATGTCTGTTTTTGCTGTAGGTTTGATCTTTTCTTTGTTTTTGTTTTCTTCGTTGTTATCACCTTTTTCTTCATTCTTCGTCTTTTTCTTCAAATTTTCTTCCGTTGTTTTCCAGTTTTCTTCTTTTTTTTAAGTCTCATCTTCGTGTTTTCCTCATCTTCCATCTCTTCCTCCTCCTGCTCGTCTTTTCCTTCTTCCTCTCCTCCTCCTCCTCTTCCTCCTTTTCCTTCGCCCTTGAATGTGGTCAAATGCAAAGCGAGGATAAATTTCAGTTCACGCTCTGATATTCGCCACTTCTTTCATATCTTTTGGCATTTTCAAGCCAGACAAACTCTCTCTCTCTCTCTCTCTCTCTCTCTCTCTCTCTCTCTCTCTCTCTCTCTCTCTCTCTCTCTCTCTCTCTCTCTCTCTCTCTCTCTCTCTCTCTCTCTCTCTCTCTCTCTCTCTCTCTCTCTCTCTCTCTCTCTCTCTCTCTCTCTCTCTCTCTCTCTCTCTCTCTCTCTCTCTCTCTCTCTCTCTCTCTCTCTCTCTCTCTCTCTCTCTCTCTCTCTCTCTCTCTCTCTCTCTCTCTCTCTCTCTCTCTCTCTCTCTCTCTCTCTCTCTCTCTCTCTCTCTCTCTCTCTCTCTCTCTCTCTCTCTCTCTCTCTCTCTCTCTCTCTCTCTCTCTCTCTCTCTCTCTCTCTCTCTCTCTCTCTCTCTCTCTCTCTCTCTCTCTCTCTCTCTCTCTCTCTCTCTCTCTCTCTCTCTCTCTCTCTCTCCTCTCTCTCTCACCTCTCTCCACTCACTCTATCTCTCACACTCTCTCTCTCTCTCTCTCAGCAGCAGTATCCTGTCCTGACACCACCTTCTCCTTGTCCTCCTTCAGAGCGCTCGCCTCACCTGTACGACTCACGCCCAGGTGATAATTGCCGTGGGCTTTTGTCATTTATGGTGATTGCTCTCCAGTAAGTGCTGCCATCAATTACTCGGGCGTGGCGGCGTGGCGTGGTGGGCATGGGCGGCGGGTATGGGGAGGGCGGGAAGGGGTGGTAGAGGCGTGGAAGTGTATAGAGAGTGCGTGTGTGTTGGGCGTGGTGCGGGCGTGTCTGGTTTATGTCCTGCAACGTCATTTACCTGGATATCATTATCTCCGGGTTGCGATAAGTCACGGTTTGCCCTCCTCCTCCTCCTTCCTCTTCCCCCTCCTCGTCTTCCTTCTCTCCTCTTTCGCTCTCTTCTTTGCCCCCTGTCTCTTTACCTTGCGAGTTCTCCCTCCTTCCCTTCCTTCCTTCTTTTCTTCTCTCCTTTTTTGCTCTCTATTTATCTCTCCCTCTCTCTTGCCTTACAAACAACAACTGATTTCTTTCTCCGTCCTTTCCTTCCTTCGCTCTCCTCTTTATTTTCCTCCTCTTCTCTTTCGCTCGTTCCTTCTCTCATTTTCTGTCTTCCTTTACTAACAACCCCGACCGATTTCTTCCTCCTTTCCTTCCTCCCTTCCTATTTCTACTTCCTTCCTTCATGTATCCCCCTCTTCCATTCCCTCTTGTATCTCCCGCCCTCCCTCCCTCCCTCAATCCTTCCCTTCCTCTGCCTTTACCGCCCACGCCTTCCTCCCTTCCTTCCTCATGACACAACACAACCCGTTATTAGTGAGCAAGTGAAAACCCGGCCAGTGCGATTCCGTTGAGGTTTATGGCGCCTTCTCGAGGGCCATTATATCAGGGTTACGGAGCGGTTATTTCAGGCTTAGGTTTGGAGACTCCCGACGAAGGTAGTGGTGGTGGTGGTGGTTGAAGGGGGGGAAGGGGGGGAGGAGTCGTTCGTGAGGGTCGTGTGTTAAGGTGTTTTTTACAGCTTTCCTGTGGTTGATTTTCATTAACTTTATTTTTTGTTCGTCTTGGAATTTTTTATTTTCGTTTGTTGTTCGCCTCTACAGTGGTTTCGATAATTATGACTTTATTTTTGTTTACGATGCGAATTATTTGTCCTAAAGTTGATTACCTCATATTTTTCATTTTTTAAGTATTATAATTTTTAAGGTTCAATTATTATTATTATCCTCTATCGTTTTTTACTAATACGAACGCAAGTAATATATGTGTTTAGTTTCTCTTCTCTTATTGCTATTATTTACTTTGTTTAAGGAGAGTATTTCCTGTAGATTTGTTTTTTTTCCGTCAATATCGACATTTTTCTTTTTTTGTTTAACTTTTCCTCTTCTTCGTCTTCATTATTTATTCTATTGGACGAAGCTTTTTTGTAAATATATATTTTTTGTATATATTTTCCTTCTTAATCATCAACATTTTTCTTGATACTTCCTTCTCCGCCCCATTTTTTCAGGTCACGTCTCGCTCCTCTCAGCCTCTTATCATTAATTAACACTCTTCCCCCCTCGGCCCACTTCCTCCCCCTCCCCAGCATCTTTCACACCTCCTCCTTCCTTCCCTTCAACCCGTTACTCTCTTCCCCATTCCCTCACGCCATCCCCATCCTCACACACACACTCTGACCCTCTCATTTAGCTTCTCTTTAATATTTTTTACTTATACCCTGAACTAAACTCATTTCTCACATGTTCTACCTTTTACCAAAACTCCTCCCTGCTCCTTCTTCCCTCCCTCTCTTCCACCACATCCTTACCCTTTTCACCCTTTTCTGGGGCACATAATTCCTTCTTAAGTCCTTGCACGGCTCTCCAGAATCCTTCACATATGCTCCTTACCCCGTAGCCCCTTCCCTGGTCCTCCCTTTAGCCCTCCTTCAGCCCTTCATCTCTGTCCAAGCTCCTCAGGGTGGCACTAACCTTTGGCACTAACGAAGACGCATGGCTCCTTAGCGGGCAGCCTCAGCAGTGCCTTTTATCCCCGTCTCAAGCCTTCCAGTTCGGCCTGTCTGCCTGCCTGTCTTTCCTCCCCTTCTTCGTCCCTTCCCTCGCCGCCCCCATGTGATCGATTCCCTGATTGATGGAGAGGACCGAGTGGCCGTGTGTGTGTGTCCCGGCAGCTGTCTGTGCTTACCGATGCCGCTGCTAATGTGTTTGTGCGTTTGTCTCGTGTTGGTGTAGGGGCGGCGGTGATGGTGATGGTGGTGGTAGTGGCTGTTGTTATTGTTTTTGATGTTAGTGGTGGTGGTGTATTTTGTTGGTGTTAGTTGTGGTGGTTGTTGATGTTTTTTTTTGTTCTTGTTGTTGGTGGTGGTGTTTGTTTCTGGTGGAGTTGATGGCGTTCGGTGCATGGATCTTCGTGCGTGTGGGTGTGGGTGTGGGTGTTTGCGTGTGTTTGTGAGTGCGTGTGATTGCGTTTTTTTCACTATAATTCAGTTTTCCTTTTATCTTCGTCATCTCATTCCATTCGTTTTGTCATAATTGTTTTTTTTTTTGTTTTTGTTTTCGCTCGTGTGTGTGTGTGTGTGTGTGTGTGTGTGTGTGTGTGTGTGTGTGTGTGTGTGTGTGTGTGATTAATTGCGCTGGAAAATGCTAATGTTTGGCAGTAAGAGTTTTTGCGGCACGCGTTGTAATATTAATATTAACTCGTATATTTTAGTTATGAACTTTTATGCATCAAATATCACGTCATGCAATTTGTACCATGAGGACTTAATTAAAATAGCAAGCGTTCGGAACCTACGTAAGCCGGATGAAACTACCTCCACACACATTGGCGTTTATAGAGAAGTGGATTTTGATTGCCTTTTTAAAACCCCAGTCCATCATTCTGTTGCTATTGTGAACCGACCGCATAAGTGTTCGAATTCCTTTCAAAATCCTATCGAATCTTAAAGAGGGGGATAAAGCAATTAGGAGGGAAGAAAGGATAAATGGTGGAAAGGGAAGAAGGAGGAGAGGAATAAGTGGCAAGATGATTAACTAAAGAGAAAACAAAAGGAAAAGGAGGGAGAAGGATGAGGAAAAGATAGGGAAAAATGAACCGCAATGGATCTCAAGAATACTAACCACACACTGACGTCTACTGAAGTGGTTTTCGAATGCTTTATGAAACCCATCACATCGTTAAACCTGAAGCCGCATTGAGTATTAAGAATTTAAACTACACTGACTTTTTTTTTTTGAAGTGGTGTTCGATTCCGTCTTAAAAACCCATTCCGTTCTTATGTCTTAAAAATCAATAATGGAAAGAAAATACAGCAAATTGAGACTTCATGGAAAGAGTAAAAAAAATATATAAAGAAAGAAAGAAATGATAAAACCGCGGTGGATCTGAAGAATATCAACTGCACATATGGATATATATTTTTTACACCATTTCAAGACCAAAAAAAAAAAAAAGGATAAAAAAAAAAGCTGTATTCCCTTCGCGCGCCAAGACGCAGGAGTTTCTCGAATCAGTAAATATTTGCCGCGGAAACGACGACGGAGAGAAGAAAAAAAAAAAAAAAAAAGAGACGAGACTTGTACACGAAGATTTGCGGAAACTTACGATTTTTCTCCCGTTTCCGATAAAGGTCGAAACTTTTTCCCTCAGAGTGTATATTGAGGTGGCAACTGCGTGTCTGGTGGAGGTGGTGGTGGTGGTGGTGATAGTGGCGGTGGTGGTGACGGAGGCGAGAGATTGGGACAGGGGAAGAAGTAGAGGAAAAGCATGAGAAGGAAGGAAGAAAAGGAGGAAAAGAGGGAAAGGAGGGAAAAGGATGAGGAAAAGATAAGTTATAATGGAGAATAAATAGGGGGAGAAGGGAGGGAGAAAGAGGGGAGAGAGGAAAAGAGAAAGGGGAAGAAAAAGAAAGGTGAAATAAGGGAATAAAGGTGGAAATTAAAGGAAAAGGGGGGGGGGATAGTGTTTACCCAAGAGAGGAAGAAGTGAAGGAAGGGAGGGAGGAAGAACGGAAGGAAGGAAGGAAGGAAGAAAATGTCGGAAAAAGGAAGAAAGGAAGGGAGGGAGGTTTGGAACGTGGAAGAGAGGAAGGAAGCAAGGAAGGAAGGAAGGAAGGAAGGAAATGTCGGAAAAAGGAAGAAAGGAAGGGAGGGAGGTTTGGAACGTGGAAGAGAGAGGTGGGGAAAGGTTAAAGGAAGGAAGAGAGGAAGGAAGCAAGGAAGGAAGGAAGGAAATGTCGAAAAGAGGAAGAGAAGAAGGGAGGGAGGCTTGGAACGAGGAAGGGAGAGGTGAGGAAAGATTAGAGAGAGAGAGGACTTAACCAAATGACAGACAGACAACAGAGAGGAGAGACTTAAAGAGGGGGATAAAGCAATTAGAAGGGAAGAAAGGATAAATGGTTTAAAGGGAAGAAAGAGGGGAGGAATAAGAGTAACTAAAGAGAAAACAAAAGGAAAAGAGAGGAGGAAAAGAGGGAAAGGAGGGAGAAGGATGAGGAAAAGATAGGGAAAATGAAGGATAAAAGGGGGAGGAAGAGAAAGAGGGAAAGAAAAAGAAAGGGAAGGAGATAAAGTAACAGAGAAACTGGAAGGAAAATAAAGAGAAGCAAAAGAGAGAGAGAGAGAGAGAGTAAGGACTGTATGAAGGTAGAAGGATTTGAGGGAGGGAGGAAGGAAGGAAGGGACAAAGGAGGTGCAAACGGGTGAAGGAATTAAGCGAAAGAGAAGTAAAGAACAAAAAAGAAAAAGGAAAAAGAGGAAAAAGTGATGAATGGATGAAAGGAGATGAAGGACAAAAAAAAATAGGAAGGAATCTGGAAAGAGGAAGTTTTGAAAGGATGAAGGAAGGTGGAAGAGAAATGGAAATAAGAAAACTGGACATATTAGAATAAGGAAGGAAAGGAGGGAGGTAGTGAGGGAGAGAAAGGGAGTGCTGAAGTGCTGAAGGAAGAGAATGAGAAAAAGGAAGGGAGGGTAGACAGGAGAGAACTGGGAATTGAGGAAGGGAGGGAGCGAAGGAAGAGAAGGAGGGAGGGAGTGAAAGAAAGGGAGTGTTGAAGAGTTGAGAGAAGAGAATGAGAAACGGAACGGAGGGAAGACAGGATAGATAGATTGAACTGGGCATCTCAAAACAGGAAAGTGAGGAAGGGTGGGAGTGTTGAGGTGATGAGGGAGGAGAGTGAGGGAAGGACGGGAGTAAAGGGAGAGAAGGAGGAGGGAGGGAGGGATGAGAACGGGTGCAAGCGTGCGAGAAGGAGATTCAAGCACTTGCTGTCTGAGTCGAGAAATTGGAAAGAAAAGTTAGCCAGGTTTTGCAGGGAGTTGAGGTGCGCGGCTGCGGCTCCACGGCTTCTTTGGCAGGGTTCCGCAAGGCTCCGGGCTTTGTGAGGCTTCCAGCTTCATTCTGTTTCCTCCAGTCGAGTTAGATTATGTCCGTCCAGCACAAGCCTTTTTCCCATTCGTCTGATGTTTCGTTTTTTTTTTTTTTTTTTTTTTTTTTTTCTCGGCTTCCTCCTCCTCCTCCGCCTCTTTTTGTTGTTTCGGCTTCTTCTCTTTTCTTTCTTCCTCCTCCTGGCTTCCTTGTGTGGTCTTCCTTCCTGCTCTTCCTCTTCCTCCTCCTTGGAATCATCAAGTTCTTTTCTTCTGGTTTCAATGATTCCTGATTCTCATTCGCTTCCTGTTTTCAGATATCCACTTCTCTTCTCTATTTTTCTTTCTCTCTCTCTCTCTCTCTCTCTCTCTCTCTCTCTCTCTCTCTCTCTCTCTCTCTCTCTCTCTCTCTCTCTCTCTCTCTCTCTCTCTCTCTCTCTCTCTCTCTCTCTCTCTCTCTCTCTCTCTCTCTCTCTCTCTCTGCCTTTTTTTATCGTTTATCTTATATTTTGCTTGCTTCCTCTAATACAATCTCGCCACTTCTTCTTTTACGTCTTCCTCCTCCTCCTCCTCCTCCTCCTCCTCGTGTTATCTCTAATCATCAACATCAACCCATCATACTCGCGAGCAGGAACCACCATCACCACCACCACCACCTCTCACGACCTCAACCACCCGAGTCGTGTCTCCTCGTGGTCGTGTATGGGCGGGAAGGAGGAGGAGGAGTCATAGTAGTAGTAGTAGTAGTAATGGTAGTAATGGTAGTGATGGTGGTAATGGTGATGGTGGCGTTAGTTCTGGCACTTTGTTTGACGTCTTCGGTTGTGGTAATGGCGGCCGTGGCATTAATGGAGGCAGCAGACGGCCCTAAGGGGAGCCCGGTAATGGGTCCGCAACGCCTCGCTCTGATGGCCCGATTAAGACCGAGAGAATTTATCACTTCTGTCCACTCGCCGCCATACTCCTCCTCCTCCTCCTCCTCCTCCTCCTACTCCTATTCTTCCTATTTTCTCTTCCGCCCCCCTCCTCCTCCTCCTCCTTCTCCTCCTGGAAACACACGCATCACGCCCCCATCCCGCTAACATCCATTACAATAATCAACTTCCTCCTCCTCCTCCTCCTCCTCCTCCTCCTCCTCCTCCTCCTCCTCCTCCTCCTTCTCCTCCTCCTCCTCCTCCTCCTCCTCCTGGTATATGTTATTGTGCATTCATATGTATTCCAATTTATTCCTTCTCCTCCTCCTCATTCTGTTACTACTACTACTACTACTACTACTACAACTATTCGGCCATTCTCATCTCTCGCACACACACACACACACACACACACACACACACACACACACACACACACACACACACACACTTACACACACACGCATCACCAGCGACCCTTTTCTCTCCTCCCTTTTATTTCTCTCCCTTTCTATTTCCCTCCCTTTCTTCCCCTTCACCACCCTCACCCCATCAACTCCCTCGTATACACCCCCTTTTTTTTTCCCTTCTCCCTCTCCCTCCCTTATAACCCCAATGGCTGGCCGGCGTAATGGCAGATGAGGGCTTTGGGCTTTCACATCCACCATTGGGAACATTTAATGATTCGGAAGCTGTGCATGTGAAAGCCGGCCCATTATGAGGTGTTGAGGGACGCGCCCGGCCGTTTGGTGTTGATAAATGAGGATACGTAGAAAGGAAGGGGGTGGGGGTGGTGGTGGGGCGGTGTGTTCTGTTGGGCTGTTGAAGGATGAGTTGTGGGATGGTGATGTGTGTGTTTGGGGGAGGCGTTTTGTGTTGGTTTGTGTTGCCTTGGGTTGTTTAGTGTGGTGTTTGTGTTGGTTTGTGTCTTGGGGGTTGGGTTGGTTATTGTTGTGTTTGTGTTGAGTTGGGTTGGTTAGTGTTGTGTTGTGTTAGGTTGGGTTTGTGTTGGGCTGGTGAGGTATGGTCGTGGAGTGGTGGTAAATGTGTTGGGGATAGGTGTTGTGTGTTGACCAGTGTTGCAAAGGGCTGGTTAGTGTTCTGTTTGTGTTGGTTTGTGTCTGGGCTGGTGAGGTATGGTCGTGGAGGGGTGGTAAGTGTGTTGGGGAGAGGTGTTGTGTGTTAATCTGTGTTGCGAAGGGCTGGTTAGTGTGTTGTAGTGTTGCTTTGCGTCTTGAATTGTGTTGTTTTGAGTGACATTAAGTTAGGTTTTGTGTATCCCTTTTATTGTGTGTGTGTGTGTGTGTGTGTGTGTGTGTGTGTGTGTGTGTGTGTGTGTGTGTGTGTGTGTGTGTGTGTGTGTGTGTGTGTGTGTGGAAAGAAGTAGAAATTTAAGAACAGAGCGATATGTTTTTTTCTTCATTCGTTTCCTTTTCCATTTTTACATATCTTCATTTTTTTCCATGTAGCTTTTTTGTTTGTTTGTTTACTCTTTGTTGACCTTTCTTCGTTTTCTTTTGTGTGTGTGTTTTGTTTTATCCTTGTTTCTGGTCGCTCGCTTGTCGCTTTTTTTATGGATGTGTGTGGGGAGGAGGGTGTTGTTTTGTTTGTCTGTTTCTGCTGTGTTAACGCCGCGTCTAAAATCTTCCACAAAAAAATCACTCCCCTTAATCACTCATCCTTGCAAACTCATCCACACCCAACACGACTCACCTTGACTCACCTGTAATCACCTTCCTTCTGTGGCTCGACACACCTGTACTCACCTTCCTTTTGCACTGCGTTACCTGTGTGTTTGTGTGTGCTCGTCCGTCGGTAGTCGTGGTCACTCTCCTGAAAGAACGCGGAAAACAATTAAGCACTAAAAGTAGGAGGTAACGAGGAAGTTCATGGATGTGAGAATGTGTGAAGGCCATTGACGAGGAGGAGGAAGAAGAGGATTAGGAGGAGGAGGAATATTAGTGCCTTGTGGTGAAGTTCATGGCGAATCCTTTATATTTATGGTGAATTAGATAGGACCTTCAGTTTCAAAAGGAAGGAAAGACAGCTTATTTTCCCTTGCTAGTTTTCTCGTAAAGCTTGGAGGAGGAGGAGTAGGAGGAGGAAGAAGAGGAGGAGGAGGTAAAGATGTAATACCCTTGTTATGATTTAGATTTAGAAGGTAAGATTTTTTTCACTTATTTTTTTTGTTTTTCCTTCTATTTCTTTTTTTCTTTAATTTTTCTTCTTTCCTAATGGTGTTCAAATTTTCTTTCCTTTCTTGTTCTCTCTTTTTCTTTCCTTCTTTCTTCTTTTTTATGGTGTACAAATGTTCTTTCCTTCTTTTCTTCCTTTTTATGGTGTTCACAATTTTCACACACACACACACACACAAAAAAAAAAGTGGAGGTCAGGAACTAAACACGTTAGGCATTTCCTGTTTCCTCAGCCAATTTCCACGTTACATTCCACCTTTTTCCCTTCTTTCCTCACCTCCTCCACCTCCTCCCCTTTCCTCTCACACCCCGCTCATTCCCCCTTCTTCAGACACCTATTCAGCACCTCCCACCATCCTCGTATCCTGTTAACATCCTCCTCCGTCTTTCCTCAGCCCACCTCCTCCTTTCCTATTAGCTATCCTTGTAATTCCTTGTTTCCTACCTTGAGACACCTGCACCTTCACGCTCCTCTGCAGTCTACCTTTATTCTTCTTGCCTCCTGCTCCTCCTCCTCCTCCTCCTCCTCCTTTCGTTTAGTCCTGGATCGACCCTCTACCCATTTCTCCGCTTTCCCTTTCTCCCTTCTTCCTTCCTTCCCTTTTTCCTTCATTCTCATCTGCAGTTTACCTTTATCTCTCCCTCCTCCTTCTCCTGTTTACTCTCCTTTGGTTACTTCTTCTAAGCATCCTTCTTCCCTTTCCCTTTCTTTCTTTTCGCTCCTTTTCGGCTTGCAATTATCTTTCCCTTCTTTTCCCACCTATGTCTTGGGTCTTTTTTTTTAAGAAGCCCAGATCGTCCCAATTCTCTTCCGTCTCTCCTTCCTTATCCCTTCTTCTCCCCCTTCCCTCTCCTTTCCCTTCTGCAGTTAACTTTTATCTCTCTTCTCTTCCTCTCTTTTACTTCTTGGGGCTCTCTCTTAAGCAGCCTGGATCGTCCCCATACTCCCTCTTTCCTCCTTCCTTCTCCCCTTCTTCTCCCCTTCCCTCTTCTTTATCTTCCATAAGGTATTCGCTTCACTCAAATCTCCATCAATGTTAAGCTTTCCTCACGACTCCCGTTTAAGCTGCCAGTTCCCACACCCTTCAAAAGAGAGAGAGAGAGAGAGAGACCATGCAGTGCTCTCTTCCTCCCATCTTCTCTCCCTCTACCTCCTCCTCTCTCTCTCTCCTAAACCCCTCTTTCCCTGTCCTCCTCAACTCCACTTTTCTCCTCTTCCTCTCCTTCACCTCCTCCTCTTTCCCTATTCTTCTAACCTCCTCTTTCTTTCCCTCTCCTCACCTCATCTTCTCTCCCTCTTCTTCTCTTCACCACCTCCACTCTCCCTCTCTTCCTCATCTGCTCTTTCCCTTCTCCTTACCTCCACCTTCACCTCTTTCACTCTTCTCCTCTCCCTCCTCCTCCTCCTCCTCCTCCTCCTCTTGTTCCTCCAGTTCACTCGCGGGTATTTTCCTTCCTCCAGTGTTTCAGGATTTCCTCAACTGTCGCCTCATCGTCCTATCGCCAACATGTTTTGCAGCCTAAACGCCTCCATGTACAATTTTTCCAACGCCTCCGCTTCTTCCAAATATTTTCCCTCTCTTCTTGCTCCATCTTAATTCTCCTTCTCCTCCTCCTCCTCTCTCTCTCTCTCTCTCTCTCTCTCTCTCTCTCTCTCTCTCTCTCTCTCTCTCTCTCTCTCTCTCTCTCTCTCTCTCTCTCTCTCTCTCTCTCTCTCTCTCTCTCTCTCTCTCTCTCTCTCTCTCTCTCTCTCTCTCTCTCTCTCTCTCTCTCTCTCTCTCTCTCTCTCTCTCTCTCTCTCTCTCTCTCTCTCTCTCTCTCTCTCTCTCTCTCTCTCTCTCTCTCTCTCTCTCTCTCCCTCTCTACCTTCTTCCCTCTCCTTGCTGTACTCTCCCTCCCTCCCTCTCCCTTCTCCTCCTCCTCCTCCTCCCCCCCTGGCATGTCTTCCCTCGTGGTCGGCATTACCACGGTGTTCTTCAGCCTCCAATTTGTTGCCATTCCGTCCGCCGGGTTATGACGAGCAGGGGTAAGATAGTGCAGTAATGATAGTCTTCGCCTCAGAGCCACAAGGGCGCACGGCAACCGAGCATCCGGGGGTAGGTTTGTAATGGCCCGGAGGAGGAGGGTCCTGGGGGGCGGGGACTGGGGAGGAGGCTGGGGGAGGCTGGGGAGGAAGGGGAATGGTCAGACGTGAGGATGAGGAGGAAGGGTTTGACGGGATGGATAGCGAGGGAATGGTTGAAGAAGTAGGAGATGGAGGAGGAGAAGAAGAAGAAGAAGAAGAAGAAGAAGAAGAAGAAGAAGAAGAAGAAGAGGAGGAGGAGGTTGTACTGCAGAGAAGACCAACCAGTGTTTTTTCTTTGCCACCTCTATTTTTTTTTTTCTTGTCTCATCGCTCGTAGGAAGAAGAGAAGAGAAAAAAAAGAGAATTAACTTTGTGGCTTTATACTTTTTTCTGTTCATTAAGTGTGCGTCAAGGTGTCTCGCGAGGCGCCGCTTTTATGTGACAATCTATTTCGTCATAACAGGTGTGACTCAGGTGTTTATCTCATGGCCTTAAGTAAACTCATCGTCATTATTCTGTTCTCCATTAACTGTCCTTCCTTTTTTTTCTACCTAAGTTCCCTTCCATTAACTGTCCTTCCTTTTTTTCTACCTAAGTTCCCTCCCATTAACTATCCTTCCTTTAACCCATTCATCCCCCATTATCTCTTTTCTTTTCCCCATTTTCCTCCCAATAACTCTTCCTCCTTTTCCCCATTCACCTCCCATTAAGTATCCTTCCTTTTCTCCCTTAATTTGCCTTTCCATTAATCTGATCAGCCTTGGGTTAATCATTCATTGGACTGGTGAAGCAGTCGCTGTTTATCCCCGCCTGCCAAGTCCTCACCCTGTCTGCCTGTTACTCAGCTGCCAATCAACCAGTCACTCATCCAATTACTCGCTCACACAGTCACTCACTCAGCTGGCCGTCTGGTGCACCCGTCTTTATGGAGGATGAAAGGGAGAGAAGGCAAGGAGGGAATTTATAGCTGAAAACATCCCTCCCTCAATTCTCTCCATCAATCGTTTCTTCTTACTTTCTTCCCCCCACCTTTTCCACTATTCGTGCTCCTTCTTCCCTTCTTCTTCCGTTCTGCCCTTTCTCTCTCCCTCTCTTCTTCCTTTCTGCCCTTCTACCCTTCCTATCTGCCCTTCTTCTTCTCTTCTCCCATTCCTTTCTGCCCTTCTTCCCTTCTGCCTTTCTTCTTCCCTTCTCTTTCTTTCTCCCCATCCCTTCTGTCCTTCTTTCCTTCTCCCCTTCTGCTCTTCCTCTCTCCCCTTCCTTTCTTCCCTTCGTCGTCTCTTCTGCTCTTCCTCCTCCTCTTCTTGGCATCGTCCGCGCGGCCTTAGACTACATGGTGACCTCAAGAAGCGCTCGTCCTTCGTTCCCAAGAGTTACGTGGAGTCGAAGTTGGTCGCCGCCGCGCCGCCAAGCATCTCGCCGCAACTTGAAGCCGGAGTCATAAATCTAGCCGGATGTTCCTTGCGTGGCGGCCATCGTTCAAAATAGTGCTGTTTAAGGCCATAAGTTATCAAAATTGACCGCCCAGGACCTGAAATATGGACGCGCTGGGGGCCGACGCTTACCTGCAAACACAACCGCATCCCCGCTCGGTCACACTTCTGGCGATTCTGCGGTGGCCAAGACTCCTGAAACCCCTCCATCCCTCCACCGCCCCCTCCTTCCCTTCTTCTCTCCATCTCCCACCCTCCATCCCTCCCTCCCTCCCTTCCTCCCTTCAGCACACTCACACTCCTTTCCCATCATCTCTCCTTCCCTTCCCTTCCTTCCTCCATCTCTCATTTTTTTCCCCGCAAGCACTATCCCACCCCTCTACTCTTGTCCCTTCTTCCTTTCCCTCCTTCCTCCGTCTCTCCTCTAAGCACTGTCCCACTCCTTTCCCTTCATCTTTTGTCCCTTCACTCCTTCCATCCCTTAAGTACTGTTTCACCCCTTTCCCCTCATCACTCCTCCCCTTCTTTCCTCCCTCTCTCAAGCACTGTTTCACCCCTTTCCCCTCATATATCCTACCTTCCCTCCTTCCCTCCCTTCCTCTCTCAAGCATTATTCCACACCTTTCCCCTCATCTCCACTTCTCCCTCCCTCCTTTCCTCTCAAGCACTGTTCCCCCCCTTTCCCCTCATCTCCCCTTCTCTCACTCCCTGTCTGTACAACCCATATATTTTCTCTATTTTCCTCCCTTTTCTTCCTCAGACTCCTGAACCCCCTTTCCCTCTCCTTCCCTTCCTCCCACAAGCACTTTTCCGCCCCCTTCTCCTCATCTCCCCTTCCTTCTTTCCCTGCTTGTAAAGGCTATCTCTCTTCTCCATTTTCCTGCTCTTTCATTCTTTCCTCCTGAACTCACTCTCCCTCCCTCTCCACCTTCACCCCTTTCCCCTCATCTCTCTGTCTCTCCCCTCCCTCCCTCTCGGTAAAAACCATCTCCCTCCTCCATTTTCCTGCTGTTTCTCCCTCTGAGGCCGGGCCGTAAAGAGCGCTTACATATGTAAAACTCTAATGAAGCTCACCCACCATTTCCCAGAGGCCGTAGAAGGCGGCGGCGGGCAGTGGGCGGTGAGGTAATGACGCCCAGCCCCCGGCCCGCGGCGCTGCTGCTTGTATTAATCTCAAAGAAATGTGTATTCCATCATGCGCTGCAGCACCCCATGAATGAGCAAGTATGAGAGGGCGGCGCCGACTTCCTTGTTAGGGGGTTATTCTAGTGGTTGTTGTTGTTGCTATTGTTGTTGTTGTTGTTGGTGGTGGTGGTGGTGGTGGTGGTGGTGATATTTTACGAGTGACTGCGTTTGTTTTCTATACCTTTAAAATATTCATCGTCTGTTTTCTATACCTTTAAAATATTAATTCCTTGCATAACCTGTTTATTTTTTTTTTATTAACTGACAACGATAACTAGAAAAACGTATAGCGTATCATCCCAATCTATCGACTTTCACCTTTTTTTTATATATCTGGTCTTTTTTTCTTGTGATTTTCTTGTATTATGCCTCTCTTTTTTTTTCCTGTTATGCCGCCGTCCATTAGTCTTGTTCCAATTATTCTACCTGCCGTGTTTTCTGGCCACCTGCTTGTCGCTCACCTGCCCTCAGCCTCGCCCGAGTAAGCCCTGCAGACCAGTCTCCTCTATTAGGGCACTGTCACCCACCCACCAACTCACCCACCTGTCACCCGCCGCCGCCTCGTTTTTGCATGCAGAGTTACCGGTTATTCTCTACCGGCCTTCAGCTATCTTACTTGACCCTCCTTCAGTGTTTCAAGACTCCTTCGTCTGACTTCAATCCTTTCTTTCCTTTCCTTCTTCAAAGTAGCCTCCTGTTCATGCCTTCAATCCTTTATTTCCTCTTCTTTCCTTCAAGTATTTTCCTTTGTCTGTCTACTTTTAAATCGTTCTTTCATATCCTTTTTTCATGCATACTCTTCCATATGCAATTAGTTCCCTTCTTTTCCCTCCCCTCTTGCCTCAATTTTCCTATCGTCTGTTCGTAACACACACACACACACACACACACACACACACACACACACACACACACACACCACTTAAATAAAAGAATAGAAAAATATAAATAACCTTTCTTAATGTTAACCAAAATTAGGCAGCGTTCATTTCCCCCTTCCCCCCCTTCCCCTCCTATGCCCCGCGGGTGTCCAGGGGCAGTCAGCAGGCAACCCCGAGCATGCACTCCATTGAGCTAAATTATAGTCGACTCCCGCCAGCACTCAGTAAGTAGGCGGCCAGTCACCTGCCGAAACGGGTGTACGCCACTGGGTGAGGTATAGACGGGCGGTGAAGGGGCGCTGCAGACCCGTCATAGGCCCGTCTCCTCACAGCCCGAGTGCTCTTTGTGTCTCAATCAGCACCAGAGTAGTTCAGTGTGCTCGCTGAAGACAGATTACCTTACAATACACACTAATCTACACACACACACACACACACACACACACATTTATTTGTTTTTTGTCATTATTCTCGACTTTCTCCAACTTTACAGACATGACTCAACCAATAAAAGCAATAATATGTATACTTTCCCTTCTTACTTTTCCATTTCTTTACTCTATCTCATTTAAGATAGTTAGTGTGTATACTATCCATGCTCTTATTTTGATCTGTGTTGTTGTGTTGTTCTTGTTTACGAAATGATGAAGAGGGGTTTAATAATGGCTGTAAGTTCGTTATGCTCTATCTTCCCATTCTCATTCACCGTCCTTCCATTATCAGTCCTCTCCTGCCTGCGCCCTGTCCTTTGCAGCTGATCCTTATTAATTACCCTCTACTCTAATATCCCTGGTTGTTATTTCTGTACCAGCGTCGCAGTTCGTCTCGTCCCCTTCTCTCTGCTCCCGTGTGCACAGCTTTCCCTTCCTCCCTTATCCATTATATTTGTTTATCCACTTCCCATACGCATGTTTGCCTCCTGCCGTGTTTCATTTGAAGGAGTATGCGAGGCTGTCCTTCATCCCTGCCTTTGTATGCGTCTGTTTCTTTCGTGTTCGTGGCATTTCGTCTCTCCCTCGCTCTCTCTTTACACACACACACACACACACACACACACACACACACACACACACACTCACTCTCTCTCTTCCCTCCGTCATGTCTCATTACATTTGCTCTCCCAACAGACAGTCTAGCCTCGAAGGGTTTCCTGAATTTTTCGAATGTTAGGGCCAATCTTCCCGGAACCGTTGCCTCTCTGATTAAACCAAGTCAACAAGAATGTAGATTAAATTATAATATAAACATTACTCGCGATGGAATGCTACCTGAACCGGGGAATAGTTTGGAAATTACAGCTGAGTTATTTTTTTACCTCTCTCTCTCTTCCTACCTGGCGGCTCTCCCTCCTCCTCCTCCTCCCTCCTTCCACTCCCCTTATTTTTTCCTTCCTTTCCCTCCCTTGTTTCTGGAGGGATTAATGTAGGTGGCGTGGGCAGGTCAGATTGCAGGGAGAGATTGGTATTATTTTTCGTCCAAGCCACGCGAATTCTTGGGTTAAAAGAAGAAAAGAGTTAAGGGAGAACGGGGCGAATGGAGAGGAGATTGAGAGGAGAACAGAACGGAAGGAAAGAGAGATTGTACATGGATGGAGTGATTAATAGAGAGGGAAATGGAGAGAGGAAGGAGTAATGCTGTAACGGAGATACGAGGAATTGGAGAAATGGAGAAACAAAGATGAAATTGAGATGAGAACGGAACGGAAGGAAAGGTCGGACATGGATAAAGGAAATGATTGAGAGAAAGGAGAAAAAGGGGAAGAAAGATGATTAAGAGAGGAAACTGAGAAAAGAAAGATTGGACTTGGATGACGGAAATTATTAAAAGGGAGAAGAGTAGAGAAGGATGCGCGTGATGAAGGAAGGAATAATGGAATACTGCAAAAAGGGAAGAAGAGGAAAAGGAGAATCAAAAGTATGGAAGACAGAGAAAAGAGGAAGAGGAGAAAGAAAGGACAAAGAAAGAGGAGTAAGAGTTGAGAAGACAGCGAAAAGTAAGAGCAGGGAATGAAAAGGAGAAAAATAAAGAAGAAAGAGGATCAAGAATAAGGAAGACAATGTAAAGAGGAAGAAGAGGAAGAAGAGGAAGATCAGGCTGAACTTCAATAGCAAGAATGGAAGAGGAAGGAGTGATGACAAAGAAAGGAAGAAACAACAGAAGAAAAGGAGAAATAAAACAGAAGAGGAGGAAAGAGGAAGAGGAGGAGGAAGCGCTGGCTAGACCTCAATAAGTCTTGGTGATCCAGCGAGGTGAAAGTCGTGATCAAGAGGAGGGGAAACTTTTGTATATTGCCAAAAGTAAGATGGTCCGCGCCTTATCAGTTTATGGGCGTCATGAAAAGCTTAGAATGGATAAACTTTGCCCATGAGTCCGACGAGAGAGGGGGCTTCAAAGCTTAACCCCCCCTCCCCTCCCCTCCCCTCCCCTGCCCCCCTTATGGTTCCTTGTTTTCCTCATGACCCTATTTGTTTTCGTTTTTTGGGGTTGTTTTTTTTTATGTTATCTTTTGTGTTCTCTTCAGCCTCCCCGGAGTTTGTAGTTACTGTCTTCATCTCGTATATACTGGTCTTGTACGTGTTTTTCTTGTCCTCTTTTTGTCCTGTTTTGTTCATTTTTTCCATTCTTGTACGTCTAATTCAACGTCTAAGTCTTTCCCTTTTTGTCCAGTCTTGTTTTTCTCTTTCCATTTTTCTACGTTTATCATTAATTTTGTTATCTTTTGTCTCATCTCATTGTCTTTCTTTTGATTTTACATGTTATAGGTTTTGTCTTTCCATTTTTTTACTGTTTTTTTCCTTCAGCATCTTCCTCCACTCCTTGCTTCCGTTTATCTTCCTCTTCTCTGTTTATCTTCTCATCCCCTCCCTTTATCTCGCCTCATATCACTTAGCTTCTTTCCTCCTCTCCTCTCATACTGTCTCCTCTCCAGTCACATTATCCCTTGTCATGTCTCCTCTAATCTCCTTTCGTTCTCCTCTCTCTTTTCCTCATATCCACATCTCATATCAACTTCTCTCCACTCATATACTTTCCTCCACTCCTGTCATGTTTCCTCTTCTCTCCTCTCCTCTCCTTTGCTCCTGTCTCATCCTTGCTTCCTGATTCTCCAGCTTCCTTCCCTTCCCTTCCCTAACCGTCCATTCCCTTCCTCCCTGATTCCCCAGCTTCCTTCCCTTCCTTCCCCTCCCCTTCCCTTCCCTTCCTCCCTGATTCCACAGCTCCCTTCCCTACCTTTCTCTTTCCCTCCCTTCCTTTCCCTTCCCTTCACTTCACTTCACTTCCTCCCTGATTCCACAGCTCCCTTCCCTACCGTTCTCTTCCCTTCCCTTCCCTAACCTTCCCTTCCCTTCCTCCCTCATTCCACAGTTTCCTTCCCTTCCCTTCCCTTCCCTAACCTTCCATTCCTTTTCTCAATTATTCTCCAGCTTCCTTCCCTTCCCTTCTCCAACCGTCCATCCTCTTCCATTCCCTGATTCCCCAGCTTCCTTCCCTTCCCTCCCCTCCCCTTCCCTTCCCTTCCTCCATGATTCCCTCGCTCCCTTCCCACCCTCCTTTGATGTGACCAAGAAGCGCTATTTTCCGTCTGTTTCCTTCCCTGCGCTGCCAATTTTCGCACCCACACGATCTCTTGTTTATCCTCCGTGATCCTCCTTCCTCTTCCTCCTCCTCCTCCTCCTCCTCCTCCTCCTCTTCCTCCGTCCTTGGTAATCTTGCAACTTCTCACAATTGTTACATTATCCGCTTCCTCCTATTCTGCATCACCGCCTCTTCGCTTCTATGGCTTGTTTCCTTCCTTTGTTTGTTTGTTTGTTTGTATTAGTCGTGTTCGTGAGGGAGTGTTTGTTTTATGCACTGGTACGGCTTCCATCCTTCATTTGTCATGCTTTTGTTTCCACGAGTTAGTTTTTTTTTTTTCTACATATGTTTCTTGTTTACTTTTGCGGCTTCCATCCTTCAATTGTTCTTCTCAGTTTTTTTTTTTTTTTCGTGCTATTTTTTTCCCTTGGTTTATCTGTCCATCTTCCATTCTTCCAGCTTCCCCTTTATCTCCATTTTTATCACTTTCATCTTTATTTCCCCTTCTCTTGATCTCCTTTCTTCCCTGTTCCTACCTTTGAAATGTCTCCTCTTCCGTCTATTTACCTGTTTATCCTTGTTTTTCAATTCCTCAGTTTTCTTATTTTTTTCTTCTTCTACTTGTTTTCTACCTTTTATTTTCATCACCACCACCACCACCTTCACTACCACCATTTTAAATCTTTACATAACACATCACAACCACCACCTCCACTACCACCATTAACTCTATGTGTGTGTACTCCACCTCCACCTTCACACATGCTCACCTCCTCTTCCTCTTCCTCCTCCACCTCTTCCTCTTACTCCTCCTTCTCCTGTCTCTCTCTCTCTCTCTCTCTCTCTCTCTCTCTCTCTCTCTCTCTCTCCCTCTCTCTCTCTCTCTCTCTCTCTCTCGCGCTCTCTCTCTCTCCTCTCCCTCTCCCTCCCTCCTTCCCTCCCTCTCCCCTCAAACAACGACAGACAGCTTCATCATCTTTTATTAAATTCCGCAGACACAATATACGACATCGGGTGTGTGAATGCAGAATCAGAGTGCGCTTTTTGAATGTGTGATGCTGTCATTGGGATGGCGGACGCGCTCCCTCTCGCGGCTGTTTGTTGGGCTCGTATTTGGGGGTCGTTGATGTTGTTGTTGTTGTTGTTGTTATTCAGTGGGGTGTGGGCTGTGTTCTGATAGTAGTGGTAGTAGTAATAGTAGTAGTAGTAGGAGGAGGAGGAGAAGGAAAAAGACGAAATGGAAGAGGGATATGAAGAGGAAGAAGAGGGGGAGGAAAAAGACGCAGAGGAAGACGAAGATGAAGAGGAGTAGGAAGGGGGGAGGAGGAAAAGGACAAGGACGAGAAAGAGGAGAGGAGAGGAGGAGGAGGAGGAGGAGGAGGAGGAGGGGGAATCATATAAAAGGGATGTAGTTGCATTATGGTCAAGGCTGCGGTTTTTATAATCATGAGAGAATTGTTTTAAGTCCATCAACGCCATTTTTTGTTGCTGTTGATGTTCTTTATTCATTACGCTGCGCCACCACCACCACCACCACCACCACGCGAGCCTTCTGAGTCGGTGTTTACTGCATCGGAATGACCACCAAAACACCTCCACCACCATCACCACCACTATCACCACCTCCTTTTCTCCCTACCTTTCCTCCCTACCTTTCCTCCCGACTACCCTCATTTCCTAACTCCTTTCCTTCCTCCATGTCCCTTCCTCCCTACTTCATTGCCTTTCCTCCCTCAATGCTTTCTTCCTTCTTGGCCTTTCCTCTCTCCCTTCCTTCTTCCTTCCTTTTTCCTTCGTTACCTTTCCTTCCTCCCTCTGCTTCCTTGCCTTTCCTCCCTCCATGCCTTCTTCCTGCCTGGCCTTTCCTCCCTTCTTTCCTTCTTCCTTCCTTACCTTTCCTTCCCCTCTTCTTTCTTGCATTTTTTCCCTCCCTTCCCTCTTCTTTCCTTATCTTTCCTCCCTCCCTTCTTTCTTTCTTTCTTCCCTCCCTCTTCCCCACCACCACCACCACCACCACCATCAACAACAACAACAAGACAAGAACAACATCAACGTTTTACTGCACACGTCGCATTTCCCCGACTGTCTCTTTTACTCATAAACCAAAAAAAATATGTCCTGAGATGTCTCCTTGCCGCGTCCTGGACTAGCGAGAGAGCCTTCAGTGTCTCCCCCTCCTCTGCCTTCTCCCCTTCCTCCTCCTCCTCCTCCTCCTCCGTCGCCCTGATCCCTTAACTACATCCGGGAAGTCTCGCGAGGCCGAAGGGGATGCGCAAAAGAAAAAAATTGTGTGAGAACGTAAAAAAAAAAGGTGAGGGAAACAGGATCAATTTTCGTTTACCTCCAAGGTCTAAAATGACGCTGGACTTTTTCCGTCCCTCTAATATCCTTCCTCTCCCCTCAAAGTCTCTTCCTCTACTCCTCCTTTTCCTCTTTCTCCTCCTCCTCTTCTTCCTCTTTCTCCTCCTCTTCCTCCTCTTTCTCCTCCTCTTCTTCCTTATCCTCCTCCTCCTCTTCTTCCTTATCCTCCTCCCCCTCTTCCTCTAACTATTTCTTCTTCTTCTTCTTCTTCTTTTTCTTCTTCTTCTTCTTCTTCTTCTTCTTCTTCTTCTTCTTCTTTCTTTCTTCTTCTTCTTCTTCTTCTTCTTCTTCTTCTTCTTCTTCTTCTTTTTCTTCTTCTTTTTATTCTTCTTCTTCAGCTCTCTTCCCGTTTTCTTTTTCTGGTTCTTGTCTTATCTCCATCCTTCTTCCCCATTATCAAGCAGCCGTTTCTTCTCCATCCTCAGCTTCTTCCTCCTTCGTCTTGTCCTTTTTTTCCTTTTTCTTCTTATCTTTACACATTCTTTTTCCTCTTTTTCCAGTTTTCACCTTATCCACGCACCATCAAGCAATCCTTCTTTCTCTCCATTTAACTTTTTCCTCTTCCGTTTTGTCTCTTTCCGCCTTCCTCTTGTCCTCCCGCGCTCTTCTCTCCTTTCTCTCCTTTCAGTTCTCGCCATATATCGACGCAATCTTTTCTTCCTCCTTCTTCCATTAGCTTTTCCCTCTCACGTTTTCATTTCTTGTTCTTTTTTGTTCTCAGCTTCCTCTTTTTCCTCATCGTTTTTCCTGATCGTTTTTATTCCTTGTCTTTTTCTTGTTCTCAGCTTCCTCATCGTTTTTCCTCATCGTTTTCACTCCTTGTTCTTTATTGTTCTCAGCTTCCTCTTTTTCCTCATCTTCCTCTCTTTCTCGTCCCTACTCTGACTCTTCTCTCGCTTATTCTAGTCCTCGCTTTATCCAACCTTCTTTTCTTTTTCCTTTGTTTATTATTACCTCTATCTTCCTCTTCTTCATCCTTTTCATAACTTTTCCTACTCCTATTATCCAACCTTTCTTCCTTTTTAAATAGCTTGTCTTTTCCTCTTCCGTCTTCTCCTTTTCTTCCTTCTTTTTTATCCCATCGTTCTCTCCTCTTTTCACTTCCTTCAGCTTTTTCCCCCGTACGTATTTTCTTTTTCTTCCTCCTCCTTGTCCCATTGCTTTCTCCTTTCTCTTTCTTTTACTCCTTTTCTCCTCCCTTAGCTTCCTCTTTTCTCTTACATTATCTTTCCTTCCTCCGTTCAGTCTCATCGTGCTCTTCTCCTCTTCTTCTAACCCTTCTTTTTCCTTCCTCATCTTCTTCACTCTAACGTCTTCTCCTTTTCCTCCACCATCCTGTTCCCTCCAGCCTCCCCTCCTTTCTCCTCCCCCTCCGAGCACTTCCCGCACCGCCGGAGACTCACGGACGCCACACGATTCATCTTTGCCAAGTTTTACCGTTTGGGGCTGGAAAAGTTTCTCGAGCACCCTTCACGTATTTGCAGGAGGAGCCTCTCTATCCCGAAGACTTGAGCCCCCGTTTATCAGCACTCAGCAGGTAAACTGTACGCCACTAATTAGAGCACCTGAAGAACCTAGTGAAGAGGATGGAGTGCCGTAGAGTTGGCTTTAAAGACAGGTATTGGAAAGATGGTATCGAACGTGTGAAGTCTCCATGAGTGAGAGGATAGGGGGGTAGAGGGGTCGAAAGTAGGCTCCTCTCTATCTCTTTTTCTATCCCTCCCTCTCTCTCTCTCTCTCTCGGTCTTGGTTACTTAGGGCCGCCCGAAGGCTTGACTCAGACGGAAAGAAAAGATTGAGAGGAAAAATTGTAGCACTGATGAAAGTTTGATGCGAGGAGGAGGAGGAGGAGGAGGAGGAGGAGAGGATGCGAGCTTAAACGTCGATAAGGATTTTCCAAAGTTTTTTTTTTCTCTAGGGAATTTGTTATTTTGTGATTTTGGTTTAATATAGAAACCTGTGTGTGTATATGTTTGTGTGTGAGTTTGTGTGTGGGGGGAGGGGGTAGATGTGAGTTTGTGTGTGTGTTTCTACCCATTCTTCCTCCCTCCCCATTATTTCTCTCCCCACGGCAATATTTTAGTCTATGAGCTTTTTATTGACATTTCCACCGGAGATAGAACGGCCGGGATAATTTACAGCGTCATTATATCACCTGTAATGGACAAGTTTATCCCACCTGTCCTCGCTCACCTTAATGCTTTCCTCGCCGCCTCCTCCCATTGTTGTCCTCTCCCTCCTCCTCCTCCTCCTCCTCCTCCCATTGCATTCCTCTCCTCCTCCTCCCATTGCTTTCTTCGCCTCCTCCTCCTCCTCCTCCTCCTCCTGTTATTGTCCTCGTCTCCTGCTATCTTCGGGAAGGACACTCGTTTTCTATCCCCGGAAACGTATCGTACACGCTTCAATTCAGGTCACTAAGAAAATAACGAAAATAGATCACAATACCTCAGACGGCCTCTCAGGAAACGCACTTTACACTGTTCTATTCAGGTCAGCAAGAAATGTGTCAAACTACCGTGGTCTGTCTTGCAGGTAACGTATCTTTGCACAATTTTATTCAGACCAGCAAGAAAATACTTCGAAATTCCGTAGTCATTCTCTCAGGAAACGGACCTTACAGTACTTTATTCAGGATAGCAAGAAAATAGAGCAGAATACCGAAGTCAGTCTCTCTTTTGTCATATGTTATAGATAGATAGATAGATAGATGAATAGTTAAGATAATAGGTAGGTAGGTAGGAATGAGAGAGAGAGAGAGAGAGAGAGAGAGAGAGAGAGAGAGAGAGAGAGAGAACGCACCTCACCACCTCACCCACCTGGAACAATCAACACACCCCTAACACCTGTTCAATTACCTGTATTCGCGCGGGAACACGGAATGGAAAGGGGACACGATGCAAGGGGGAGGAGGAGGAGAGGGGAGGGAGGGAGGAGAGGGAAGGGAGGGAAAGGGGAGGAATCTGTCTAAATTACATCTCCATTATTTGCATTTTCCTGGTTCTCCGTTTCTGCGTTCATTTTTTTTCTCTCCCTCTCTCCCCTCTTTTGTCTATTAGAGAGAGAGAGAGAGAGAGAGAGAGAGAGAGAGAGTAGTTTATATTAAAATTTGCTGATGATATCCGGAGTAGAGGCGAGGGGAAGAATACCTTTATGTGATGAATGTTGAAAATAATTGAGACGACGAGGGGGAGGAGGAGGAGGAGGAGGAGGAGGAGGATAACTAAAAGGAGGATAGGAGAAAAGGAAAGGAACAATACGAGGAGGAGGAGCAAAGAAGGAGGAAGAGGAAAAAATCATTATCAGAGTGAAGGAGGAGAGGAAGAAAGGAAATGAACAAGAAGAGGAAGAGGAGGAAAACATAAGCAGAGAAAAAAATAAAAGAAAATGCATTATGATCATAGCAGAGGAGAAGGAGAATGCGGATAGAGAAAAGGAGAAAAGGAAGAAAGGAATGAAGCAAAAAGAGAAGGAAGAGGAGGAGGAGAAACAGACCAGACGCAGGAGTAAGAAAAAAAGAAAAAGTCATAATTACATCACTACTTTAAAAAAAATACCCAAGTTAACCATAATGACAAAGTACTTATATGGCTGTGGTCTTCCCGGTTACCTGTGTTCACCTTTTCTTATGACAGGTAACTCCTTTTTAATTACCTGCAAGTGTAATAGGAAGGGACACTAATATATTTGTAGCATTTTGTTTCATCCCTTTTTTTTGTCGGTAAAGTAATGGGTTCAGGATATTGTGGTTTACATATATTTGACTTGGACATGTTACCATCGTGTTCTTTGTGTCTGAAGGGAATTAAGTCGCCGTTATGTCCCTTGTAATGTTAATCCCCGTGTTTTTATTTTCTTTTTTTATGTGTTTTTTTTTTATTATCTTATTTTTGCCTTTTCTTCCTTGTTGTCGTAACCCTTGTAGATTTATTAATGTTTCCTTTTTTGTTCTTTTCTCTTGTTTTCATTTTTCTTCCTTTCCTTTTTCACGTCATAACACGCATTGATTTGTTTGTCTTCTTTTTTTGGTGCTTTTTTCCTGTTTTCTTTTTCTTCCTTTCTTTCCAATGCTCGTGAATTTATTAGTGTGTTCCTCTTTTGCTGTTCTTCATTCTTGTTTTCATTTTTCTTCCTTTCATTCTAGTGTCATAACCCTCGTGGAATTATTATTGTCTTCCTTTTTTGTTGTTCTTTTTCCTCGTTTTCCTTTTTTTCCTTTTTCATCTTTTTTTGTTTTACCGTTCTATATTATTGTTTTCCTCTTGTTTTGTGTTCTTTTTCCCCGTTTCCCTTTTTTTCCCTTTTCATTTGCATTCTTATTTTGTTTTACTGTTCTTTATTTCTGTATTCATTGTTCTCCCTCTGTCTTTCTTCATTCTCTGTGACTAATTCAACCTTATTCTCCCTTTCTTCCTTTTTTTCTACCTCCATAAATCTTCATCCCTCCCAGCCACCCTGGACACCCCTCTTTTCTCCCTTCCCTTTGCCACCCACTTCTCTTCCTCCTCCTCCTCCTCCTCCTCCCTCCATATAACGGTAATAACAATTAGGAGGGAGCCCCATTCCACCTACCTGACATTTACCTGGCCACACCTGAAGACGCATTACCTCCCTCCCTCCCTCCTTTCCTCCCTCCATTACCCACCCTCATTCCCGCCCTTCTTTCCTACACCCACCTCCCTCCTCTCTTCCTCCTTACCCATACACTACCCTCTCTCCCTCCTTTTATCTGTCTCTCTCTTTCCTTCCTTACCCTCCTCCCTCCCTCTCTTCCCTCACTTCCTCCCTCCCTCCCAACTTCCTTCTATCTCTCCCCCCTCCTTCCTCTTCACCCTCCCTCCCTTTATTTCACTCTCCCTTCCTTCCTCCCCTCCCTCCCTCCTATCTCCTTCTCTCCCTTCCTCTTTGTTCTCTCTCTGTTCTTTTTTTCCTTACTGTGCCTTCGTTTCACACCCTCTCGCTTCTGTGTTTCCTCTCTCTTTCTTTTTCATATTTTCCAGTTACTCAATCTTGAGAGAGAGAGAGAGAGAGAGAGAGAGAGAGAGAGAGAGAGAGAGAGAGAGAGAGAGAGAGAGTGAAATAATTAAAATACATCATAAATCAACCAGCATAACATATTTAGTTTTCATATTCCCGGGAAATCTCTTTATATAATTCCAACAAATACATATATTTGTTTTATATAAATCAGCGAGATAACATTAACGAACCACTGATAGGCCGCTGATTAACGTTGAATATTACCACTCAAAAAAAATGAAAATAAGTGATTAAAAAAAATTAAAAAAAACAGTGACACGGAAAAAAAAATATAAAAAAGATCAAAACAGTAAAAATTAACAAATATGGAAACTGAAACGAAAATTAGACACTAAAAAAAAATAATAATAACTAAACAATAAAATAATCAAATATGGCAAACTGAAAACGATAAACAGACACTGAAAAACAAACAAACAAAATAAACAACAACCGTAAAAATAATCAGATATGGCCAAGCGGAAACCTCGTCCAGGTGAGTATTGCCGCCAGTTGTGTCCCCAATTATCACACCTAGAAACGCTGTCGTGATTTAATTAAGTGGATATTGAAATCTCACACCCCTTCGGCGCTGAGAGGACGAGAGAGGCGTGTGCGAGGCAGGGGGGGCGGGGGGGCGGCGGGGGTGAGGGGTGAGAGGAAAGGGGGAGGTTAGAAGGGGAAGGGATGTGAGGGGATTATGCTGAGCGCAGGACCGAGTGTCTTGAGTCTTTAGATTGATTGTGAGTGTGTGTGTGTGTGTGTGTGTGTGTGTGTGTGTGTGTGTGTGTGTGTGTGTGTGTGTGTATGATAACGGCGATGATAACTGTAAATATGTATTGCTATCATTATCATTATTGTCATTTTTATCTCTTATGTCTCACTAATTATCTTTTTCTCCTCTTTTTCCAGGTAAGTGACCAGCACACCTTGATGCGTTTCCTCGAAGGTCGGGAAAGTCTCGCAGCAAGTCCGTGGTGAGCAAATAAGAAATAGTTTAAAAATTAATTACTTGCTTTTACATCGGAATAATTTAAGCTCCTGTTAATCCTATATTCTTAATCCCTCTGGTAGAGTTTTCATTTATCATTATTTGCAGTTTTCTTTAATCTTTTTTTTATTGTGTAACGAGGTATTTTTTTTTATTAACAGTAGTAGTTGTAGTAGTAGTAGTAGTAGTAGTAGTAGTAGTAGTAATAGTAGTATTTTCCGTGTTCTTCGTTGTTTGTTGTTTATTGTTATCTAAGCAAACAAAAGAATATAATTTATCAAGCAAGAGGAGAGTACTCGGGCGAAAATGAGCAGGAGGAAGAGGAGGAAGAGTTGGAGGAGGAGGAGCAGGATGAAAGAAGAAGTGTTGTATTGATTTGCTGAACCTCAAAGGGCGTCTCTCTCTCTCTCTCTCTCTCTCTCTCTCTCTCTCTCTCTCTCTCTCTCTCTCTCTCTCTCTCTCTCTCTCTCTCTCTCTCTCTCTCTCTCTCTCTCTCTCTCTCTCTCTCTCTCTCTCTCTCTCTCTCTCTCTCTCTCTCTCTCTCTCTCTCTCTCTCTCTCTCTCTCTCTCTCTCTCTCTCTCTCTCTCTCTCTCTCTCTCTCTCTCTCTCTCTCTCTCTCTCTCTCTCTCTCTCTCTCTCTCTCTCTCTCTCTCTCTCTCTCTCTCTCTCTCTCTCTCTCTCTCTCTCTCTCTCTCTCTCTCTCTCTCTCTCTCTCTCTCTCTCTCTCTCTCTCTCTCTCTCTCTCTCTCTCTCTCTCTCTCTCTCTTTGTCTCACCTCTTGGCAAATTAACCCTACTTGTTTCATTCTTCCTCTTTCCTCCCCCCTCCCCCTCCCCCCTCAATCGCTGGAGAGAAGGGAGAGATGACGGAGGGACGAAGGAAGGAGAATGAGGGCCAGATTTAGGAGACAGTGAGACAGAAGCGGAGAGATGGAAGGAGGCAATGGAGGGAGAAGTCGTGAGGGAGGGAGCGATTAGTAGAAGAGGAAAGGTCCTGGAAAATGTCTTCATCACCTGACTTACGCGCTTGTTATCTCTCTCTTAACCTCTTGTGTAATGTCTCTGCCTTATGTTTCTTGTTTTTTCTTCCTTTTTTCATTACGGGTAAGGTGTGGTTGCCATTTTACCTGTCCTGTGATTGCTACCTTTTTTTGTGCCTATTTCTACCTGGATTTTGCGGCTCTGTGTTCACCTGTTCCTTTTTTTTTCATCTTCTCATTTTTTTTTTTTTGGTCATGAGAAGGAAAGGTGTAATGGCTGTCCTACCTGACCTTTCCTAATTACCTTTTTTGTACCGTCGTTCACTTTTTTACACCTTTGTTTTTTTTTTATCTATTTCATTTAGTTTTTTTTCCCTCTTATTTTATCATCAAAAAAAGTTTGATTTCCGTTCTATCTTACCATTGCTTTTTATCTTTCCCATAGCTTTGTTTACTGCTTCTTCTTCATATTTTCTGCCGACCAGTTATTGCTCATAGTTTCCTTGATAATCACCTGTATCTTCCTAATTGTTTCGTGTCTCCTGTTTCCTATTTCCAAGTTCACACACAAAAAAAAATATACGCATACTTATTTATATTCTATCAATTTTAAAGTTACTTGGTCCATAGTTTTAGCTGTCCCCGTTTTCGTACTGTATTTGTACCCCAAAGTCATTCTCAGCAGGACCCTTAACCCCAAGGCATCCCCAATGCACCTTTCTCGCCCCTCCGACACACCTTAATTATTAACGGCGTGTGAGGGTACAGAGCTCCGTCCTGCCCTACCCAGCTGTCACTCCCTCCTGCCCATCCTTCACTGCCCACACCGATCCGCTGCACTCCCTAAACCTTCAATTTGCTCTGCCTGGCTATCACTTCGCCTTCCCTTGCCATCCCTCTAACCTTTCTTAACCTCTCCACCCTTTGTATTGCCATTCGTAACCTCAACACGGCTTTGCTAACCTTCCCTTGGGTTCCCGCACCTTTACCAACCGTAACCTTGCCTTTCTGTTGCCTTTGAGGATGTTTATAGTACCCCAACTCACCATTACATAACCTTGGTAACTCTTGCACCCTTATATAACCTACCCTAACCTTTAACCTAACCTGCGCCTCACAGTACCTTGCTCAACTTTGGTCACGTTCAAGCTCAATCTTACCTTTGTTTTCTCTTACCTAACACGTATACTACCTTAGACCTCCATTACGCTGCCCTTACCTTACCTAACCTAACCTAACCTAACCTGCACCTAACATTACTTTGCCCAACCTGCCTTACACACATTAAAGCTCAATCATACCTTTGTTCTCTTTTACCTAACATTTATATTACCTCAGACTCCACTACACTGCCCTCGTCTTACCTATAACCTAACCTGCACCTCAAACTACCTTACTCAACCTACCTCACTCAGTATAAATTCAATCTTACCTTTGTTTATGGCTAGCCTAACATCAGATCCTACCTCAAGCCTCATCAACACTTTCCTGCCCCAACTTTGCGTAACCTGCACCTCACCCCACCTTACCCAACCTTCCTCTTACACGCCCAAGGTAAATATGACCTTTCTTTTGGCTTCCCTTAACAGTCTTACCACCCTAACCCACCGCTACACTCCCTTCCCCTATCTGGCGTAACTTCCTCGCACTATCTTACTCGACCTTCTCTTAATATGATCCTTCAAGCTTAATATGATCTTTCTATAGCTTAATTTGATCGTTGTTTGGCTAACCGAACCTCAAATATCCGCAACAGTGCCCATCCCCTATTTGGCGTAGCCTTCATCTCAATCTACCTCGCTTAACCTTTCCGACGGTGCATCTCTCACTCTCACGCTCGATTTGGTGTCCTCAGCGTTGGGTTCACAAGTCAAGCTGCGTTACCCTTCCTCTGCTCCTCCCTCGCCCACACGCTCCCAGATCTGGTCCGCCACAGCATTTGTCTCCGCCGTCACCCCGTTTTCTTTCGTTTCTCGCCTCGTCTCCCCTTGTCAGAATGAGCATCAGTAGCCCAAGTCACCTCTTCGTATTGTCATCTCATGTTGCAGTTGTCTTGATTTTTCTTTCTTTGTTCTTTCTATCTTGTGTTTCAGTAGCCATTATAATTTTCCTCCCTGTTTTCCTTCCTGTCCTCTTTCTTTCGTGATGGCATATTTTTTGTGTTGTCCATATGCGGGTATCAGGACGCGTCTACTCCCGAAATTGACCTCTCTTTCGGTCACTCCTCTACTCTTTTTTAGGAGTAGTGAGTAGCGGCCTTTTTTTTTTCATTATTGTTTTTCTTTTTTTATGCCCTTGAACTGTCTCCTTTGCTGTAAAAAAAAAAAAATCAGTAGCCGAGGCCTTCTCTCTTGTTTTTGTTGTATTTATTATGACCTCAAAGTTTCCTTCACGTCTCATCTCATTGGTGCTATTGGCTTCACTTTGCCGCCACGATATGCTTCACTTACTTCTATTTTCCTTGCTCTCAGACTTCCCTAATTTTTGTTTTCCTTCGTATTTTCCTCGTCGCTCCTCGGATTGACAAGTGCACATCTATTGTCTTGCATTTGTTTCTTTATTAAAATTTAGCATGACTTGAGGTTAGACAAAATGAACCCTTCCTTGAATTCTTTTTTTTTTTTTCTTCTTTTTTTGAAGGGTGGGGACGAAGGCAAGGTGGAGTGACTCGCTTACATACCTGGGGAAAAATATTATTAGACTCCCACCTTATTCGCCACTTTTATTTCCCAGGTATACATTTTTAGGATTAGTTTCTCATCTCTATATTTGAACCTCACCACCAGAATCACACCCACCCCTGCCATTTATATACACCAATGCACCCCTCACGCCCCCCCCACCCCCCACTCCCACTACCACCACCCGAGGGCAGGAAATAACTGATCCCTCACATCCTTACCTGGCGCCCCTTCCCCGATTGGTCACCGTGCACGATCTGGCCGTCACGCGTCAGCCAATCACGGGGCCGCACTCCGCACGTAAGGGATTGTGATTGGATTTTGATGAGAAGTAATTGCCAGCACGCCGCGATTATTGGTCCATTCCGTGATTAGATTTGGCAGGTGCGAAGTGCGTTAGTCCTGGATTGGCTTTTTCCATTAGTTGTGTTGTGTCACCTGGCTCTGTCTCCCCTCACCTTTCTGTTATCCTTTCTGACTCACTCATCGTAACTCCATCACTCTTTCTCTTCATCTCCCTTTCTTCAATCTCTTCTGACTCATCTCACCCCCCTCTCTCCCTCTTTTTCTTTTCGCCTTCCTTCCTATCCTTTTTTTCCCCTCCATTAGGTGTCTGTTCCTCCCTCCCTCCCTCTCCTTCTTCCTTGTTCCATTCCTTATGACTCATCTCACCTTCCTCCCTCTCCTTCTTTCTTCATCTCCCTCTCCTATCTCCTTTCTACCTCGCTCCCTTCCTTCTGTCTCTCCATCCCTTCTGATTCATCTTATCTCCCCTCATCTCTCCCTTTTTGAAACCCATCTCTTCCTCCATCTCCCTATCCGCTCCTCTGACTCGCCTCTCTCCCCTCTCTCTCCCTTTTTTGTAACTTATCTCCCTCCTCCCGCCTTCCTTTTCCTCCAAACTTCTAACCTTCCCCTGTCACTTATTCTGCCATTCCCTTCTCCTCTTTTCTCATGCCCTTTTCCTTCTCTCCCTTTTTCCTTTCCTTCCATTCTGATACTCTCTTTCCTCTTTCCTCTACCTTTCTTCTAGTCTCCCTTACTTTCTCCCCCTCATTCTATGGTGTGTGTTTTTTTCTCCTCTTTTTACCCATGTATCCTAACTTACTTTTTCCTTATTCTCTTTCTCTCTCTTTCCTTTCACTGTTTTTTTCATTTTTTTTCCTTTTTCCTTCATCTCCACACCGTTTCTTTTTTTTACGATCGAATTCCTCAATCTTTTCTTTTTTTTTTTTTACTATGCTTCTTCCTTTCTTTGATGTCCTTGCTTTCTTTCGATCTTCCCTTTTCTTTCTCACTATTTATTTCTTTTTCCTTCATTTCCACACCGTTCTTTTTTTTTCGATCGAACTCCTCAATCTTTTTTTTTATTGCTTTGCCCTTTTTGCTTTCTTTCGATCTTCCCTTTTCTTTCCTCTCTATATTCCCTAAGCAAAACCCAATTCTGCACCCTCCCTTTCTTCTTATTTCCTTTTCTCCTTTCTTTTACAATATTCAAGAGGACTAAGATTATGCGTTCTGTTTCTCAGGTAGATTAAAGCAGGTAAAAGCTATACAGGTAACTCATTTTGGAATCTATAACCTACCTTCACTTTTGAGCTGTCTGGGATTTTTTTTTTTTTTTAGGGTAGTTCAAGTCTGTTTTATGAAGTCAATACTGATGTGATTGTGGGGAACTTCTATGGAAAAAAAAAGTTGTGATTGTGGGGAACTTCTATGAAAAAAAAAGTTGTGATTGTGGGGAACTTCTATGAAAAAAAAAGTTGTGATTGTGGGGAACTTCTATAAAAAAAAAGTTGTGATTGTGGGGAACTTCTATTAAAAAAAAGTTGTGATTGTGGGGAACTTCTATTAAAAAAAAGTTGTGATTGTGGGGAACTTCTCTGAAAAAAAAGTTGTGATTGTGGGGAACTTCTATGAAAAAAAAGTTGTGATTGTGGGGAACTTCTCTGAAAAAAAGTTGTGATTGTGGGGAACTTCTATGAAAAAAAGTTGTGATTGTGGGGAACTTCTCTGAAAAAAAAGTTGTGATTGTGGGGAACTTCTCTGAAAAAAAAGTTGTGATTGTGGGAAACTTCTATGAAAAAAAAGTTGTGATTGTGGGGAACTTCTCTGAAAAAAAAAGTTGTGATTGTGGGGAACTTCTATGAAAAAAAAAGTTGTGATTGTGGGGAACTTCTATAAAAAAAAAAGTTGTGATTGTGGGGAACTTCTATAAAAAAAAAAGTTGTGATTGTGGGGAACTTCTATAAAAAAAAAAGTTGTGATTGTGGGGAACTTCTATAAAAAAAAAAGTTGTGATTGTGGGGAACTTATATAAAAAAAAGTTGTGATTGTGGGGAACTTCTATAAAAAAAAAGTTGTGATTGTGGGGAACTTCTATAAAAAAAAAAGTTGTGATTGTGGGGAACTTCTATGGAAAAAAAGTGAAGTGATTGTGGGGAACTTCTCTGAAAAAAAAAAGTTGTGATTGTGGGGAACTTCTATGGAAAAAAAGTGAAGTGATTGTGGGGAACTTCTATGGAAAAAAAGTGAAGTGATTGTGGGGAACTTCTATGAACAAAAAATAGTTAACATGTGGAAGTGATCGATAAGTATGCCTTCCCCCTTTAAAAATATACTTCTTTTTTTTTTTTGCATTTTCTTCTTTCTCATTTGCTTCGTGGTCATGTTTCTCTCATCACTTCGCCATTTTCTCCTTTCGCTGTTGCCTTCCGCCTTCCTCCTCCTCCTCCTCCTCCTCCATCACTCGTTCCAGGCGTTTTCTTTTTCCTGCCCATTACTTCTCCTCGCATTCAGAATTTCCACTTCCATAATTTACTGCGCATTGCATATTTATATTTCTGCCGTTCCTCATCGTCCCGTTAGGCGGAGCACATACGTATTCCTCCCCTGGTCACCCTTCCTTTTTCTCTCCCCCTTTATTACCCATCCCTATCCACCCCATCATCTCCCGTCGCCACTTGACCCCCTCACCTCTAGTTACGTGGCCCCATTTCTCTCCCCACCTGTAATTTCCCTCAATAAATCCCTCATAATTGAATCCCGGGGTCTCAGGTGGATTTAGGGTCTGGCCGGGGACGCCGATGGGAACTGGGGGCTGCCTTGGGGTACATTAGCGCCCGGAGGTGTGAGGAGGCGTTATTTATGGCAGAAATGGGCGATTACACGAGATAAGGAGATTTGTGTGATGCTGGGGAGATGACGCGGAGGAAGAGATGCTGCACGGGAAGACCAGACAGCGTGGGGTAATGAACGACCCTGATTAATGCGACTGTCTGGCGAGGTGATTTAGGGGCGTTGAGGTAGAAGGGGAATAGGTAGGAAGCGAGGAATGAATGGGCAGGAGAACGTGCACAGGTAAGTTTTAGTTAGTGATCATGGAGTGTTGCATTGAGAGACACGAACTAGGCAGAAGAGAGAGTAAAGGAGGAAGGAAAGGGATGAAGCGAAACAGCAAAAAATAAAAAGGCAGGATCAAAGAATGTGTTGTATTGAGGGACAGGAAATAGACGGAAGAGAGAGAGAGAGAGAGAGAGAGAGAGAGAGAGAGAGAGAGAGAGAGAGAGAGAGAGAGAGAGAGAGAGAGAGAGAGTAAAGGAGGAAGAAAATGAAGAAACAAGTAGAAAGCAATACATGAATGCTCACTAGATACGTTTACAGGTAGATTAACAATAAGGATCGAAGGGTGTTGCATCGAACGGTAGAACAGGCAGAAGAGAGTGCGATACAGGAGGAAGGAAAGTGAGAGCGAGGAGGAGGGTGTTCCTGGATACCTTCTTATAGTCGCATTGAATACCTGGATCTCCCTCTCCCTCTCTCTCCCTATCTACCTCTCCCTCCTCCTCCTCCTCCTCTCTCACTTCCCTCCATTGCCTTTTCTCCAAGCACTACAGTTTTCTTTCCTCCCTTTTCCGCACGCTTTTCCCTTTCCTTCCCTTTCCTCTCAGTTTTTTTCCTTTCCTTCATCTCTTCCTTCGTGTTCAGTCTCGCCTCGTCCGTAATAGAAGATGATGAAAAATTGAAGAAAATTGGGAAAAAAAATGAAGACGAAAATTGAAGAAAAATTGAATGCGAAAATTGAAAAAAAAATTAATACGAAAATTGAAAAAGAAAATGAAGGCGAAAATTTAAAAAAAAAATGAAGGCGAAAATAGAAAAAAAACGAAGGCGAAAATTGAAAGAAAAATGAGGAAAAGTGAAAAAAATTGATTACGAAACAAAAAAAAAACCAAAAAAGCAAAAAAAAAAAAAATACGAAGATGATAACGCCGCAAAAATCACAGCGTTTGAGGACCAATAAAACGTGTCTCAGTGCGCACTTAATTCGCCTACAAGGGCTTGGGCGGCGATAATCTGGCGGATCGCGGCGATAAAAATTCCGCCAAATGAAACAAAAACTGTTATTCGGACGCTTGCAAACACCTGCACTCGAAGGGAGGGAAAAAAAGGCAGCGACACGGAGGAAAGAAGGTGGAGAAATGGAGGAAAGTTTGAAAAGTGGAGAGAACCTAAGCGACAAAGAACTGGTGTGGGAGGTGAGACTGCAAGGGGGGAGGGAGAAAGAAGGGAAAGGGGGAGGAAGGATGGGTTGAGAGTAGGAGAAATGGAGGGGTGAGGGAGGGAATGAGGGAGAATATTGAGGAGCAAGAGGGAGGGAAAGAGGAAAGAAGGGAGGGATTGGAGGGATGCATGGATAGCTTGAGAGAAGAGATGGAGGGAGAGGGAGAGAAAGAGAGTTCTAGGAAGGAAGGGAATGGGGGAAGTGGAAAAATAAAGGGGGAAGGAGTGAGTGAAAGGGCAAGAGGGGGAGGGAGAGATGGGACGGATGGATGGATGGCATGAGAGAGAAGAGATGGAGGGGAAGGGGAGGAGAGAGAGAGAGAGAGGTCTAGTGAGGGAAGGAAGGGACTTAGGAGGAGGAGGGGTAGGTATCTTTTCCTGACGTGGCTGGAACTAACACGGTGGGATCGCCGAGACTAACACGTCGGGATGGTCTTGTGGCAGGGACCGGCGGGCGAGGAGACGCGTCGTACATTCTGAAAACTTAGACTAATGCGCGCCAACAGAGTTCAGCTTGACTGCCCGACCATGGCGCGTGTGGGAGAACCCTTCGGCCCTTTATGTAAACCCCGCACTCAGCCCTTTTTGAACGCCCTGTGTGGCAATACTCCTCCTTCACCTGAGTCCCGAAGCTCACCTGTGTTACCTGTGCACTGAGAGGCCAGGTGACGGTGTTCGTGCGTGAGGGAGAAGCGGAGGGACGGAGGAAAGAGAGGGAAGGAGGGAGGCTATCGTGGAGAGGTGGAGCAAGAGAAAGAAGGGAAGAGAGATAGGAGGAGAAAGAGAGGAACGGAGGAAAGAAGGGAGGCTGAGGGAAGGGAAGAAAGAAGGATTACACCAGACTGCAATTTTAGAGTCGGTGTAAAGAACTCATTGGTGTTTTATTGCACTTTTCGGTGTTGTGATGAGACGCTCTGACACTACCGAGGGAAGGAAGGAGGGAAGGGCGGGAGGGAGGGAAGGAAGGAAGAGAAAGAGGGTATTAGTGGGGAAAATGAGAAGCAATGGAAACGTGCGAGGATTCTAAGAGACGTGGAAGAAAAAGAAGAAAAGTCAAAGGAAAAGAAAGAAAAAAGGAGAGAAAAAGGAGTTAAAAATAATTCTTTCGTAAGGAATGTTAAGCCGATGTGAAGGAGGAACGCAGAAATTTTAAGGAGGCAAAACAAGTGAGGATTTAGAAGCGTTTTTGCATTCCTGCTTGAACGAGAAGGAATAACGGAGACGAATGAGAGAGAGAAAGATTAAAAAAATTGAAAAGAAAAAAAGAGGAAAGGAAAGGAAAGGAAAGGAAAATAGAGAATAGAAGAGGAATAGGACGTGGATTATAAGAAAAAAATAGAAACGAAAAAAAGAAAAAAAGAAGAGACGAGGAAAGGAAAGGAGAGGAAAGGAAAGGAAAAGAGAATAGAAAAGAGAAGAGGAATAGGACGTGGATTTAAAAAAAAAAGAGAAGGTAGAAAAGACAAACCGTACATACAACTAGACACTTAAAATTATACGACCCAAAAAAAAAAGGTAAGGGAGGGAAAGGGAAGGGCGGGAATGTGCCTATAGACCCACGCTGAAGTGTCCAAAAAGGGAGGAGAGGTCAGTGTTAGGTCCAGCAATATTCGGTAATGGTGAAAGTACGGGGTGAAGGGGAGGTGGATGGGGTGATGGGGTGATATGAGGGGGCGTGAGGTAACCGCAGCCCCTCAGCCCTTCACGGTAATGGCTTGGCCCCTCACCGTCCCTCGTTGGCTCCGCACCTGACGTAACGGTGTAATACGACTTTCCCTTTCACCTGAGCGTGTAATCCCACCTGTGTATCCCACGCCTGATGGTCCTCTTTTCCCTCGTTACCTGTTGTTTGGCGTGAGGTGTGGCGGGGGAAGTATTGTCATCATGCTATTTTTTATGTCGTGTGTGTATATTGTTTGCATGTCTGTCTGTGCGGTGATGTTGTGTTCGTGGGTTTTTCTTTTTTTTTCCTTCCGGTGATGTCGTTGATTATGGTGTCGTTTCGTACCGTGTTTGTTGGTTTTGTGTTGCCTTGGCGTTTGGTGTTGATGTCTTGTTTTCATCTGTCTTTGTTTTAGTGGAGATGCTTCTGTGTGTTTCTGTGTGTGTGTGTGTGTGTGTGTGTGTGTGTGTGTTGCATGTGTTCAACCGCCATCATTCACAATTTTTTTTTTTTATATTCCCTTTTTTTTCAGGCCTTATAGTTTTTTGTTTTGGTTGTTTGTTTCTCGTTTGTCTCGCTTTTCATTGTTTTATCATCATCGACAGCAACCATTTTTTTTCTACTTTGTTCAACCACCAACCAACTTTTTTTTTCTTTTTATTCCCTTTTTTCAGCCTTTTATTTTTTTTTCGGTGTTTATTTGTTTCTCGTTTGTCTCGGTTTTCATTGTTTCATTATCATCAACAGCAACTACTTTTTTTTCTACTTTGTTCAACCACTATCATTTCCAACTGTTTTTACATGTTATCTTCTCATTCCTCTTTCATGTTTTAGTTAGTTAAGTCGTCTTTTGGGTTTCATTTGTATCCTTTTCTCATTGTTTTATCATGTTTGCGTGTTTTGTAATCCACACGCTAACCCATCATGGCCACCAACTCTTTTTTTTTTTCTTTTTTTTTTTTTTTTTGTCGATTCATCATTTTCGATATTCGCCAAGGGTCTGCATGTCCAACGCGAGGCGCCTCCTGATGATTAGTGTATTGCCTGCGTGTCCGAGTGTCGTAAATTCCCTTTGTCTCTCCGCCGTGTTGCCCGCCAATTAAACAATGATTAATGTATCTCTCTATATATAAACTTGTGCGTGTCACTTCGTCGCCGCCCTATCTGATTGGCAGCCTTCATGTATCATTACGTCAAACTCTTTCGACACTTTGCTTTGACACGCCGTTGTCTGCCTGTGGACGCAGCGAAGCGCGGAAGGAGAAAAATGGCGTGTGTACCTGTGTTGCATTTTGAAGGTGTACCTGTGTGAGTGTAGAGGAGCCTTGAGTCCAGGTGTGTCGTACCTAATTAGTTTCGTCACGTTGGCTACATGTTCCCACGGTTTATATGGCCAGCAAGAATATTTAGGTCACTTGTATATCGTCACCCTCATAAAATAATCGCGTAAGTCATTTTTCAGCAATTTCCAGGTTTTTGTCTACATCAATTTTTCATCATGTGACGCCCATATTTGTATATCTGCCTTTGTCATTCAGGGTTTGAGTGTTCTAGAATTGGCCTTTTCATTTCTGCCTAAATCTTAAGCCAAATGAGATAATGACCGTTTTTTTCTGATTTCCTGTAAAGTAGAAAATAATGACAGGCGGTTTGTTTACGAAGGTGACGATCTGTAATGAGAAGGCTCGTGTATAACCGTGGACGTGCAAGCAATAGTATAGCGACTTCGACCTGTATTCTCGGACGCGTTAGATTCTCACGACAAACATTTCCAAAAGGCCACAAAGTTGATTAGTCGCTTTCTCATGACTTGCTTTTCACGTTCCTGGTGTGGAAACGGTCTCAAACTATCACTAGGCTCATAAAAATAACCTATGGAAATACTAACACAACCTCTATGAAAGCCTATCAAAAGAGGGTTTGTGTAAGTCCCGAATTGTTTGAGGATATGAGCTTTTGACAACTGAACTTTTGGAAGGCGTCACAGTTCCTCGGTGTGTGTAGCAAGAACGTCCGTGGCGCTCCGCTGATAACTGTTTTTCGCGACAAATTTACCTTCACTATATCTGGCAATGCGTGTCATCAGCAGCCTTGAGGTGAGAAGTGTGGGAAGATTGGTACTCTCCGTCACATTAGTTTTGGCGAGTGCAGTCAGCGGAACGAGTACCATTGTCACGCTTACCAAAATACCTCAGCCGTAACCTTGAAACGAGGAGGAGGTGGCGGAGGAGAAGAGAAGGAAGAAGACTGTTGCTTAATGATCTGATAAACTGATTTTCCTCGTTGCTGTAGTTTAGGCTCACATGTATCACTGGAAACAAAGCATGATACTCACTCCTACGAACCTATATGGAAAGGTGTGCGCCATTTACCTGGTCAACTGATGCTTTACCCCACTCGTCGAGGCTCGCGGACACGGCTACGGACAAGCAACTATTGTTTCCACGTTTACGAAAAGGTTTACGTGTGGGTGTTTCCGAGGAGGAGTAACCTTGGGCCGACGAGCAGTGCGGGGCATTAATCTGCTAAACGAGGTGGTTGGGCGTGTCTTGCTGCGCTCCATCCCCGGGCCCGAGATTAAACACTTGTTGCATGAGATAATCTTTTTTACGCGCCCGCCGAAAGCTTTTGGGGAAATGTCTCGCTCGTGTTGGGCTCTTAGAGGAAAATTAATGGCCCTGTTTTATGGCAGTATGGCGGGTGGGGGGCAGGGGTCACCGGGTATTATATAGACGTGTAGGAAGATAACACCTGCCCGCCCCACCTGCCTCATTAGTCCGCGGCGTGGCGTAAACCGGATAGAGAAAGGTTGTGGGGGAGTGCCGGCGTGCTAGATGGGTGTTTTGCGTGTAGTTGTGGTGGTGGGTGTGGATGGTGATTGTGGTGGTGGGTCATAGTTGAAGGTTGTGGTTGGTGATGATAGTGGATGGGTGATTGTGGTGGTGGTAAGGTGGAAGAGCGTGATTGTTAGTGGTGGTGATCGTTATGGTGGCTTATGGTGGAAGGTTGTGGTTGATGATGGTGGTGATTGTGGTGGTGGGTTGTGGTGGAAGGCTGATTGTTGTTGTTGGAAATAGTGGTGGTGTATTGCAATTTGGAGTTGACTATGGTGATTGTGGTGGTTAGCTGTGGTGGAAGGCTGTTTTTTGGTGGTTGTGGTTATTGCTTGTTGTGGTGGATTGTGGTGAATGGCTTAGTGGTTGTTCTGGGGGACATACAGGAATAATTTCAAATTGTGGTGAAATGTGGTTATGGAGTTTGAAAGTAAAAAACTAAATAATTATACAAGTGGCGTTTACTAATGATTTCAAGACGTGTTAACTTTTGTCCAAGAAATTGTTGAGGAATGTAAAAAAATAAAACATAGGAAACCGAGGTAACGGGAATCTTGGGTAAGGCAAAGGTGACGAAACCTGGGAAAGTCCACAGGTAAAAAAAAATTGAATAAAAATCGAGGGAAAAAAACACGAAAGAAAAAAAAGGTTCTGGGTGTGACGTACCACGGTGAATGTATAATTAAGCATGACCAGGTACTAATTAGTCAAGGTGGGACAGGTGAGCGGTGTAGAGGGCGCGGCTAAGCCAGGTGTGTGGGCGTGTGAGGGGCAGCGGGTGGTAGAGGTGGGAGGTAGAGGTCAGGAGAGGTCACGTCCAGAGAGAAAATATGTTAAAAGAGTGTGTGAATGAAGAAATAGAATGAGGTCAGAAAGATACGAAGAGAAAGAGAGAGGGGGAAGGTTAAGGAAAGAAGTAAAGGTCAGGTTAGGTTAAGTCAGGTCACGTCGACGAAAGAGCGAGAAAGGTCAAGGAGAGAGAGACAGACGGACAGACAGACAGACAAAGACAGAGAGGGTGTGGTCCGGCCTCGTGTGCGTCAGGTGTGGGCAGGTGTGTGTGTGTGTGTGTGTGTGTGTGTGTGTGTGTGTGTGTGTGTGTGTGTGTGTGTGTGTGTGTGTGGCTGAAGGAGAGACTCGAAAAACACGCCGGAAAAACAAGCGAGGGAAAAATGAGAGGTGGTTCCGCTGGACTGATCTTTATTTCCTCTGATTCCTTGTTTCCCGACGAAGAGGAGACACTCAGCGACGCCCATAGTGTTGGCGGGGCCGAGCACTTAAAGCTGAGGAGGAGGAGGAAGAGGAGGAGGAGGAGCGAATGAAGGCGTTAAAGGATGGAGAGGTGGACTTTGTGGTGGAAGGTGTGGATTCTTCGCTGATAAGAATCGTGATGTGGCGGCTGAAACGGGACTCAGTGTAGTGTGTGTGTGTGTGTGTGTGTGTGTGTGTGTGAGTGTGTGTGACTGGGGCGTGACGGGACCGATAACACCCAAAGGTACGCCGATGGCACTAAGAGACAACCCGGAATTAAAGGTAGAAAAAGTCTCTTCGATGTAACGGGAACCTGGAGATCGATAGCTTGCTTGGGTCGTAATGCGGACATACACGCTGTTAAAGTAAGACTAAAAATATATTGATGTGATAAAGTCCCATATTCTCAGAGCTTTCGACTCTCACAATAAGCATTTCCAAAGGCCACAAATGAGATTAGTCGGGTTCTCATGAGGGATTTTCAGCCTAGTCACACTATCACCAGGCTCACAAAAATACCCACAACCGCTGCGAAAATCTTATTAAATTTGGATGTGTTTGCCACGAAATGTTTGAGAAAATGAGCCAAAGATATTGAAATTGTGGGAAAGACATCATAAACACGAGCAGAATATAAATAAGAACTGATGTCTTAAACTGTGGACGTGACACGAATTTGGAAATGAGAAAATATAAACGCGTTATTAGTGGAGAAATGTCAAAAAGCTGAACGTCATAGCTCATAATATTAAAATCTTGACATGATATTGACACGAAAATTATAATGTTTTAATATAGAAAAAGAAATAGTGGAAGAGTGCGGAAAAGTAGGCCTAAGTCTGTAAGATATAGGCATAAGACAGCCCAACGGGAATTTTTGTTAGCGGCCTTTTATTTTATTTTTATTTATCTAAGCCCTATTTTTGCTCTTGAGCTTTCTTTACTGTAAAAAAAAAGTACACGTTTATTATCAAAGCTCCCAGTGAGTTATGGAGCCAATAGTAAATTTAATTCCATATGCTTACCTGTCCTCCCCTCCCCCCTCCCGCGCACCTGCCTTCCTCTCCCCCTTTACCCCTCCCCCCCCCCACCCCCCTCCGATCGTTCTGTTTAAAGGTGTGCGGCCTCATCATTAATTTCCGTGATGGAGAATAAATTAAAAAGAAGCATAACTCAAATATTTGCTGTACATTTCCGTCAAGTTTTCTAGCTAAATAAACTTTCGAGTGTTTGAGTAATTACACTGATGAATTTTTTTTTTCTCCTTTTACGTTTATTTTTCTCTTTCAAGTTTTCATCGTCTCTTATTTTCTCTCTCTTCTTTTTATCTCTTTCCATAGTTGTTGCCTCGTCTCGCTTTCCCTCAATTTTCCTCCGCCTTCACCGACCCGTCCTCCTCCTTCTTTGCCTCTTCCTTCTTCCACTCGGCGCTGGAGGAAGATGGAGGGAGGTAACACGACCTCAAGACTTATTGGATCTTGAATTTATATGTTGGTCGTCCATGTTTACTTTCCTCCAGGCCGCTCCTCCTCCCGCCTTCACTTTCTCCTCCTTTCCTTTACTCTTTTCCTCCTCGCCTCACTCTGAAAATTTAATACCGTCTCGAATTTTACACTTTCCCTTCCCATATTGTTCCTCGCGTAGCCTTTAATGCATTATTCCGCTCCCACTTTAGTTGATTGATTTCCTTTAACACTCATTGCTCTTCCACGTCCTCCCCCCTTCCCCCTCCTCGCCTTTTCATTTCGCTTTCCTCTCGTCCCCCTCCATCCGCCCCTCGTCTGGCTCTTCTTTCATCCATTCCTTCCTCCCTTTCTAGGCACCGACACTGTAGGGATCAAAGTGTCGTTACCTTGGATCTTCTCTCGTCTTATTCATCTGTTGTCAGGTTGAGCGCCAATTACCTGCCTGAAACGCCTCTCTACCCCCGACCCCCCCCCTCACCCCCACTGGATACTGGCAAGGGGGACAGCGATCGGGGCGGAGGGAGTAATGTATTGTGAGGGACACGCTGCTTTAAGTGAAGGCGAGGACTCGGTTGTTGATTTTTAGCCCCGGAACTGTTGCCGGGAAAAAGTTGCCTGCGGAAGGGAGTACAAGTTTGCTCTCGTATGAAGAAAAGCAACAAAATGCTGAAGTTCTGCCAGCCAAGGCGCGTCGACCGTATGGTAGATTTTATGTCCAGGAAATTGGAAAATGGCAAGACTCTTTTAAAATGTTATTGGCGCAAGATCACAGTGGAGACTGGAGTCAGACTTTATGGAGAAGATATCAAAGGAGAGCTTTTCCTTTGAACGACGGAAATGTTTTAGTCAAAGTAAATATCCTCAAAAAAGTCATATTACCAATTCTCGTAGGCTGTTGCTGCCGAGGAAATTAACTTTCCTCCCAAAACGAATTCCTAATAACAGACTCCTTTACCAGGACTGTTATTAATTTTAAGGTTGATGGGATGCGAGTAGAGGCTGTTGGTTGTATCCGCGCTGGGAAGGTGTTTGCCTCACTCATATATATATATATATATATATATATATATATATATATATATATATATATATATATATATATATATATATATATATATATATATATATATATATATATATATATATATATATATATATATATATATATATATATATATATATATATATATATATATATATATATATATATATATATATATATATATATATATATATATATATATATATATATATATATATATATATATTGTGTGTGTGTGTGTGTGTGTGTGTGTGTGTGTATACACACTCGTAATGGTCAAATGCCAAGAAAGTGTTAACTGATGCATCACATTTTGGTACATTCTCATTGTGTTGCCTCGTGCCAACAAGGCGTCCTCGTGGCCCTGCGCGGCTTGTCTGGATCACTGCCAGGCCGGCGGGGTCCCCCTGGGCGAACATCCCTTCCCGTGTTCTCGCCGGTCCAGCCTGGCGGCGGCGTGGACTGGTGATCGACCGGGTGCGGCGCGGCCCCGCAGGACGCACTCCACGGCCACCTGGCCTCGCACGGTCCACTGGCGGCCGCTGGACCGAGGCGCATCATAGCGCGGAGCCGCAGATCTGTCGATTATAATTTCATTTGTCAGGTGTCGCGGCCCCCCGAGGGGCGACGCGCCGCGCCGCCGCTGTTTTAGTCCGGCGCTGATTTATGGTGACGCAAATGATCCTGTGCATCAAGGGTATTTTGATGACGGACAGTTTTTTTTCTCTCTGCAGCCGGATAAACCCGGCGTGAGTTTCGGTGGCTGCGGGCGGGACGCGAGGGACCCGGGCGGCGGCGGTGAAACATGTAGTGGCGGGAGGCTGCACGGCGGTGACTCAGTGTGCCAATGCCAGGGCCGGCCGGGCAGCGAGGCGGGAACGACTTCAATATTGACTCTGAACCTTTTGTTTATATATATATATATATATATATATATATATATATATATATATATATATATATATATATATATATATATATATATATATATATATATATATATATATATATATATATATATATATATATATATATATATATATATATATATAAACTTCATATGTTCTTATCTTATGAAGGAAAATTACCCGGTGCACACTCAGCATGCCTCGTGAAGGCTGAAGTCGACTTTATCACGGTTAAAAAGTTATGGCGAGGCGATATATTTATCGAATTGTTCTGAGGTAAGTGATTTTGACGCGCATCAGATATTCATAACATTGATTACCTTAATAATCTGTCTAATTTATTGTTATCTCCACTACTAATTCTCTCTCTCTCTCTCTCTCTCTCTCTCTCTCTCTCTCTCTCTCTCTCTCTCTCTCTCTCTCTCTCTCTCTCTCATCTTCTCTCTCATCTTCTCTCTCACCTCCTCCATCATAGCGCCCCACACATGGCCGCCGCGTCGCCGTCTCCCTCATTACCTGCAGTAAGTCGCGGCGGCGGCGTGCGGGTGACAACAAAATAGCGGCCTCGCCCTCCAGGCCTTAGGGAGATGGGGAGAGAGTCGGGGGGATGAGATGCTGGAAGACAGGGAGACGGAGGCAATTCAAGGAGGAGGTTCGGGATAACTTGAGAAGGGGATTAGAGGGGGGGGAGAGTTGAAGTGATTATGATTCCATGTACGCGTCGCTTATAAGTAGGTGTGGTGGGAGGCAGGTGTGTGAATGCTTTGCGGGACTTGCCTAAATTTCGTCTTTTGGGGGTGGCCTAACTCCCGCCGCTGTCCAGGCAACCGACACTTACTCTCCTCCGCGCCGCCCCAGACGTGTATTTTAGCCCCCTTTGCTGTTTTCCTCCATCAGCTGAGTATTATTATCATTATTATTGCCACTATTTTCTATTATCATCATTATAATTATTCAACATTTGTTTCTGCTACATCTAACTCCTTCCTGCTACTACTACTACTACTACTGCTGCCATCACCTCTATCAACATTACCACATCTACATCTTTGCTGACGTCTAAAGAGCAAGACCAGTAAACGAAACAATTCTCTCAACAGCAGCATCGCATCCCACATCAAAGCTTACACGTGTTTTTTCCTTCTCTCTCACTCGCTCTCTTTCCCTCGTTTACCGGCGCATATATTTCCCGCGCGTCCATTTAATAAGTGCAGTAACACTCCGCGCTCGTTATGAACAAGATCGCATCCGCTCTATCGCTGGATATCTTCAAAACAGCACCGCGCCGAATCGCAGGTTGTGGTCTTGTTTATGCGGCTCCTCCTAAACCGTCTGCTGCCTTGCTTGGAGCCCCGCTAACTCAAGGGGCGGCGGAGGCGGAGCGCGGAATTGCAACCCATTTTGATGCATGGAAACTATCATAGAAATATATCGTCCTAAATTAGTACTCCCTGAGGATGCGATCGAGGAAGGAATAGAATTAGAGGGAGGGAGGAAAAAGAAAACGAGAAAATACGGACTGATTTGTGTGTTGTCTGCCTGGTGAATTTACGTGTTGCTGGTGATGAAGAGGTCTTGGTGGTGGTGGTGGTGGTGGTGGTGCATGTCCGTTGTGGTGGTAGTACTGGTAGTGACAATAAAATAAGTCGACCAAGGTGCAAATTGTACTTCATCCCTATAGAGTTAAAGCACTGGGGACACCTGGGGAAGGGGATGGGGAGAGTGAGGACCAATTACTTGCAGGTATATTTCTGGGGAGGAGACGGCTGGGGAATGGAGAGGAAGGAACGTGTGGGGAAGGAAAAAGGGAGGGGCGGAGGGAGTAGATGTCTTTTTCCTGAAGGGACGGGGAGGAGTAATGGAAATGGTGAGGAAGAAGAGGAGGAGGAGGAGGAGGAGGAGATCGTAGTGGTGGCTGGGAAGAAACTAAAACGACTTCAATTTGGGGGATGGTTAGTGAGAGAGGGAGGGAGAGAGGAAGAGAAGGGGGGAGGAAAGGTGTACCATTAAGACCTACCTACCTGTTGTTGCTTGAGGAAGGGGGAGGGGAGGGGGAGGCAAACAGGTATTGTGCGCCTCTGGACTGGAAATTTTGTTACTCCATTTTATTACTTAATTCTTAATCGTAATAGTATTCCTTAGATATGTAATTTGTTTGCATCCATCTCTTTTTAGGTCCGCGTCCCGTACCCATTCACTATCTCAATCCGTGCCTTTGGAAACTCGTTCTCGGCTTTGACTTATTCAGCTCTTCATTATGCGTTTATAAAAATGTATTTGTTGCCTTTATGCGTAACTTGGTTAAGTTTTTTCATTGCGGTTTTTGATAAGCTTCGTCTGCAGCGGCGGCCAATTTTCGGCGTTTATTTTTTTTTATCCTCTCTTTCGATCGCTATTTTAATATTTTCGTCCTCGTTTTAGCCGCCGGTTACCTGGATGTTCTTTTCCCTCCGCTGCTCAGCCATCCGTTTTCTTTCCCTTTCTTTCGTACGGTTTCACATTATTTTCATCCACTCTTTACTCCCTGATTGCATGGATATTCATTTTACTCGCTGGCTTTTCTTGCCGGGCATTTTTCCTCGGCTACTTACCTACGTATTCATTTATTCATTCTTCCCTCCCGTGCTATCTTTTACTCCACTTTTTACACCCCACTTATATATGTATTCACTCCCTGCTTCGCCTCTGCTATTTTTGCACACCGTAGACATGCGTATTCAATTCTCCCGAAGCGGCGTGACGTCAGAGGAGCTCCCGACTGACACACCTGACCCCCGCCTCGCCAGGTAACTCATAAATCCAGGTAAAGGCAGCGTGAGTGAGCTCCTTCAGCGTGACCACGGAAGGCAGGCGGGAGGGAGGGAGGCGTGCCGAGCAGACCCCACGAGCCTGCCTAGCCGTGAAGAACAAGAGGCTTTCACCATCGCCAGACCTCGCGGCATACCTGGGGGTCGCGGGGTCACGGCGGGCAGGTGAAGGGTCATCGTTAGGTCAGTCATTGTGTATGGGAGATGTTTTTTTTAGCTGTTTTGTGAGACGTTTATGGTGTTGCGAGGTGTTGCCTTAATGGGGGAAAGGGAAGAGCTGGTGTTGGTGATTGTATCCGCTTGTAGGTGTCTTTCTTTTTCTTTTTGCTCTTTATTTGTTGGGTTTTTTTTTCTTCCTCTGTCTTCTTTTTGTTCGATAATTTGGTGATCTTTCTTCATACAGGTAAACTTATCTTCGTTCCTATTATTATTATTATTATTATTATTATTATTATTATTATTGTCATTATTATTGTCATTATTACCATTATTGCTTCTACTACAACACTTACTACTATACTACTACTACTACTACTACTACTACTACTACTACTACTACTACTACTACTACTACTACTATTTCTACTGCTACTACTTCTGCTATGCTACAACTAGGATGAAAATCTAAGCTAATATTTTTTTCCCTTTATTCCAGGTAAGTGATCGTACCTGGACGTATTTTTTTGAAGGTCCACACAGCATCCCTGAACCCCCTTGGTAAGCTACTATGCAAATCTCCGAAATCCTCTCGTTTTTAGCTTTCCATATTTCATTAAGCTTCGTTCTTGTGATATTTTATTTATATTTTTTTCGCGAGTCCTTTGTCGTTATATATATTTTTCGCTGCTTTCTCTTCTTTTTTGCGTCTCCCCTTTACTTTCCCTTTTGCTGTGGGAAGAAAGAGGGGAAAAGAAGAGGACGTGAAGGGGAGGAAAGAGACTGAGAGAAAGGGAGAGCAAAGGAATTCCCGGCAGAGAGAGAGAGAGAGAGAGAGAGAGAGAGAGAGAGAGAGAGAGAGAGAGAGAGAGAGAGAGAGAGAGAGAGAGAGAGAGAGAGAGAGAGAGAGAGAGAGAGAGAGAGAGAGTCTGGCAATATGCACGAGGGGAGGAAAGAAAGAAGGTTCTGAGGGAAAAAAGGGAGACCTGGATTTTAGAAGCAAGGTGGAGGGCGAAGTCTATGAGGAGGAGGAGAATAAATAAATAAAGAAAGAAATATAACGTAAAGAAAATATGAACCTGAGGACGGCGGGAGAGAGAGAGAGAGAGAGAGAGAGAGAGAGAGAGAGAAAGAGAGATTTGCTTTATATCACAGTTTTATCATTTATTTCTCATTTCTTTTGTATTATCCTGGTTACTCTCTCTCTCTCTCTCGCCACGTATACAAATTTAGTGTCCCTGCGAGTAATTTCAGAATTCTTTTTGCGAGTTTTATTTATATTTCTTCCTCACAAAGGGAAGGATTAGAAGAACCATCCCCTGTTTGTTCGGTCTTGCTTTTCATGTTCAATTCATTTTTTCTTCTTTTTTACTTCGTCCTTCCTTCCTTCCTTCCTTCCTTCCTTCCTTCCTCGTCTCGCTTGTTTCCGAACCACCTGCAACGGCCCCATTTATCGTTCCTCACACAATGCTTTTTTCTTTCTCTTATTTTTGAGACGTTGCTGATGAAACTCAATTCTCCCCCTCGCGCCGCTCCTCTTCGTTTTCTTCTTCTTCACTCGCGTTCTGCTTTTTCATCAATTCCGCTTCCAAGTCACAATTTTTATCAAGCCGTCTTTGTCCCCTCTGAGTCGCCGACCATCACCTTGCACATTCCTGGCTTTGCTGCTGCTTTTTTTTTTCCTTCTCTTATACCCCGCGTCTTTTTCTTCACGCTCTCCATGTGTGTTCCTGCGCCTCTGTCACACTATTTCTCTCGATTTCCGAAGATGCGAGGCTCCAGAGCGTGCAGGAGACGCCCCTTTGACCAGTAGAATGCAAAAGGGTGCATAGGCTAGCAAGGCGACTGGCTGAGTGGCTGAGTGGCTGGCTGGCTGACCTGTATGACTTGCTGGCTGACTGGCTGAGTGTTTGGCTTGTGTGACTTGCTAGCTGGCTGGGTGGTTGGCCGACTGACTTAGTGGCTCGTTCATGACTGGCTTACTGAGTGACTGATTGGGTGGCTGGCTTGATGTATGGCTACCTCGGTCTTCTTGGTTGTATGACTATTTGGTAGGCTGACTGTGTTACTGGCTATGTCTCAGGATGGCGGAGTGACTGACTGGCGGACTTGCTGAGTGGGGCTGACTGACTGACTGGACGTATCTCTAGGTGACTGACTGAGTGATAGACTGATTGTGTGACTAGTTATGTCTCTGGCTGGCTGAGTAACTGGCTGGCGGACTTCCTGAGTGGCTGACTGGCTTACTGAACTGTTAGCTGAAAAGGATGGAGGAGGGAAACGGGGAGCAGGAAAAGTGACTTGCTGGATGGATGGATGGATGGATGGATGGCTGAAGGGGAGATAGGAAGGCAAAGGAAGGCAAAGGGAGGGAAGGAGGGAGCGGGAAGAATTCATTTATCCAGCGCCTCGCCTTTTCGTGAGGGGCGAATACCGACATGTTAGCGGGGAATGCCTGATAGGTATGCCTGGCCCCGTCACACACCTTGGCATACACCGCGATTTTTCTCCTGTTTCTATTTCCTTTCATCTATACTCGACTTTTGTTTATTTATCCCCTCTGTGTAGTTAGTTACCTTATTTCTTTATTTTATTTATTATTTATTTACTAGAAAACGAAATATGCAAAAAATAAGGCAACCACTCCTTCTTTAACGTAAAATAGAAGCATTGAAGTTGTTAAAGAGGAATAGTGGAAGTTAGATGGTGTCTGTGTGTGTGTGTGTGTGTGTGTGTGTGTGTCACTGATGGACAGTAGAGAAGAAAAAAAAAATACAAGAGGGCGGGAAGATCAGGGGAACAAGAAGAAGAAGAAGGAGGAGGAGGAGCGACACAGAAAGAAGACTCAAGCGAAAATATATATAGAAAAAAAAATCCGGAAAAAAGACGAACTTGAAAAAAAAACGCAAGATAGAGGACAGGCATAGATAAAATCAGAAACATGGGATTGTAAAAGATTAGGGCTTAAGAAAGAAGTGAGGAGCAGTAATGGGGGAGGCGCCGGAATTTACGAGGAAGAAAGAAAATATTTACCAGAAAGAAGGAAATAGGAAGAGAGAAAAACGTAACTTGGGGTGTGTGTTGCGAGAGAGAGAGAGAGAGAGAGAGAGAGAGAGAGAGAGAGAGAGAGAGAGAGAGAGAGAGAGAGAGAGAGAGAGAGAGAGAGAGAGAGAGAGAGAGAGAGAGAGAGAGAGAGAGAGAGAGAGACCAAAAAAGAAAAGCTCTAATAAAAAATAAATATAATAAAACCGAGGGAAGAATTATGAGGGGTGTGAAAGAAAGAATAAAAACGAAAAAACAGAATAAAGGATAAATAAAAACAAAACAAAACTGAATATAAGAGCCAGAGAGGGATAGGAGGAGAGGAGGAGGAGGAGGAGGACAGAGGAAGAGAAAAAAAAGAGAAAAGAAAACGTAAAAAGGGAGATACAGCTGTCAGAGAGAATCCTTAACCTCATATATCAGGCGGGCAGGCAGGGGTGACTCCTCTAAACCGCAGATTTGACCGGATGGGGAGCTAACACGGGCCGCAAAAGTCATCCCCTTCCCACCCCCTTCTCCCCGCCACCTCCCATTCCCTCCCCCCTTCCCCCCGCTCCAGGTCAACCCCAGGCATTGACCAGCGACACGGGGGCACGCTACTGACCCCGGAAACGACGGTGAAAGTAAATTAAGTGACCCGTGAGATCTTGAGAGAGAGAGAGAGAGAGAGAGAGAGAGAGAGAGAGAGAGAGAGAGAGAGAGAGAGAGAGAGAGAGAGAGAGAGAGGGCGGAGTGAGTTTGTAAATATGAAACACGGTGCCAGGAAAGGGTCGAGCTAGAATGTGCAAAGCCTTATTTTGCACTCTAAAGGAAAGGGAAAGTCTGCGCGAGAGAGAGATAAAAAAAGTGGAAAGCGCCGCGGAATAAGTGAAAGGAGGGAAGCGCATTGGAAGGGAAAGTAAAATAAAAAAAGAAGAAAAAAAGACTTATATCGCATCGTTAAAAATGTGAATGCACGAATTTATTTTATTTTATCTACACTCCAAAGAAAAGAATATGAAAGTAAAAAACCTCGCCTGTACGTCATAATAAAGAAAAAATTGTCTAATGTGAGAACGAAACTGAAGATAAGATAATGTTGATGACAGAATGCGGAGAAAGAAAAAAACTTGGTGGATTACACAAGAAAGGGGAGACAAAAGAAGGAACACACACACACACACACACACACACACACACACACACACACACTGACACACGCATAAAAAAGCTTCAGGTAAAATCCATCTACGACAAAACAAACTTACGAGACGCCCTTGATAAACCTGTTGAGCAGAAAGATAAGCTTCAGAAGTAAAGGCGACAGCGGGAAAACGGATTACATACCGGGAATGCATAAAACAAGGGAACGAAGCGGCGGTAGGAACACGGGGAAGAAATAGAGATAACGAGGAGGCATAAAATTAAACAAGAGATAAAATTAGACGCAGAAAACGAACTTGTAATGAGAGACTGAGGGAAAGTGAAACAAAGAAATGGGGATAGAGCTTAGTAGATGAAAGAAACGGAGGGAACAATAGAAAGAGGAGAAAAATAACAGTGATAACAAAAGAAAGAGGAAGAACAGGAGAGAGAGAATGGAGAGCTAAGAGGAAAAATAAAAGATGTAGAAAATAAGAAAAACAGTGATAACCGTCGAAATGGAAAGAATAAGAGAGAAAGAAAATGACGAGGAGGAGAAGAAAAGAGAATCAAGAGAAACAAGAGAAATAACAAACGAGAAAAAAGACGAAATAGTAAAATACAGAAAAGAAATATAAGAATAACAAGAAAGAGGAAGAAAGAAAGGGAGGACAAAAGAGAGGAGGAGGAGAAGAAGAAGAAGAAGAAGAAGAAGAAGAAGAAGAAAGGAAGATATGAGGGACCACCGGCTAAGACCTGTGTTCAGTAAGCTTGTAAGACAGTTGTACCAAGACGCAGTGAAGATCTTACGGCCCTTTGCTGTGATTGTTGCCTTCGGGGGGAGGAGGAGGAGGAGGAGGGATAGGAACGCAAGACTTGTGTCTGGAGATAACAATGCAGTGCCTGTCTCTGTTCTCCAATTGATTGTCTGAGTACCCCCCCACTCTCTCTCTCTCTCTCTCTCTCTCTCTCTCTCGCTCTCGCTCTCCCTTTTGCTCTTTCTCTCGCTCTTCTATTGATTCATAATTCAATATCGTTTACGTGTTCTAATATTGCTCTCTCATTGTCATTCTCTTTACACACACACACACACACACACACTCGCAGTTATTTTTAAGCAGTGAACATATGACGCAATACTCGCTGCGTCCTCCTCCTCCTCTTTTTCCTGATTTATCGTCTTTGCCTTAGCTCGTGACGGTGTGAAAAATAGGTCAGTAATGCTTCTTTTGCTGGGGGGAAAAAAATTTAGGGGTTCTTATGGCAGGGGATGCGGCAGAGGAGAGTAGAGGGACGGCAGGGGTGTTAAGAGGGTGTAGGGGAGAGTGTGGAGAGGACAGAATCTTGTATTGAAAGGAGTCCTGAGTTTTGCTTCGGCTGAGTTACCTAACATGTAGCTGACTAAGTGAACCTGATAAGCCACTTTTTTCATCACTTCTACTTATTATATCACAAACGTCGCAGGTAAAGCCTTTGTATGAGTCCTAAGACCGTTCATTTTTATCCCATTTTCTACCTTTCTATGGCCGGTCTTCTCTCTTTCGGGGCTTATCTGGCACCGTATCGACTCCTCCCAAACCCTGAGCTGAAGGAGGACAGCCAGTTGACACCCGGCCCTGGCGTGTCCCCGGGGAAACATGCATCTGAATAAGAGGGGACAAAGGCACCCAAGAGGACGGTAGCTCAGCCTAAAGGAAGAGGAACCAGACGTAGAACCCGATTTAGAAGAACCATCCGTAGAATCTGACCCTGCTACAGACCCTTCCGCCGCCTCCCCTGGGCCGCCTCACGCCACTCAAGTCCCGGTCAGCCTGAAGAGGAGGAGGAAGAGGAGGAGGTCTGAAGTATATTTTTCCTCGGCGATGTGAAGAGGGTTTTAGTGGGGCGTGATCTTCCTCGATGGGGCCCATTTCGAAGGACTTTACTCTCGGTTTGTGTCCTTACGGCTCGTTCTAGAGGCTTAACGTCCTTCGTCAGCGCCCCAAGAAGGTCCTGAGGGAGTTTGAGTCTCGGTAATGTTGTGAATCGGTTCGTGATCTTCTGAATCGATAAGCAAGGATTCAGAGGTTAGATTTAAGACGAATGGCTGAAGAAAACAGGGGAATAAGAGAGAAAATAGAAGAAGAGAATGATGTTTAATGAGAAAAATAAGAAAGATTAGAGAAGAAAGCGGAAGAACAGGGGTGAAAATGGAAGAGAAAAAAAGAGGAGATATAGAAATGGAGAAACAGGCAGGAGCGGGCAGACTTATACCTTCATTGTTTTTCTTTTATATATTTCTTTTTTTTTATACGTTCCTTCATCTTACGCATTAGCTACTTATGTACTTATGCTCTCCTTAATATTTTTTGCCTCTAATATAATAAAGTTCCCACACTCCATACTCTAGCACTTTCCACCTCCCGTTCTTTTGGTTTTCTTTTTATCATACGTTTTTTTTTCTTTATCTTCTAGTCCTAGTATCGACCGGGGTGCCTCAGGGGACAGAACAGACGGAGGGAAACCACGACCAAAAAAATAAATGTTCGTCTCCCGCTACTCTCTTTTGTTTCTTGCGTTGCTGTGGCCCCATAAACCTTTTCCCGAGACGAGGCTTTTCGTCCAATATGTATTTTCTACCTGTGTGTGGTTGTAGGGTGTGGGGGTGAGGCTGCGTTTGTTTGGGTAGGCAGGCGTGTGTGTAGGTGTCTGGATACACACACAGGTGATTCTTGGCATATTGCAGATGTGTGTATGTGAAGAGTGTGTATATAAGGCTTGACAGGTGTGCTTATGTGTGTTGGTGTTCGAATGCACAGGTGATTCTTGGTTAATTACAGGTGTGTGTTTGTGTAGAGTGCGTGGGTGAGGTTTAACAGGTGTGTGTATGTGTGTAGGTATTCGGATGCACAGGTGACTCTTGGTTTCTTGCAGGTGTGTTTTTGTATTAAGGTGCATATGAGATTCAGGTTTGGTTTAATGTATGCTTCTGTTTGTATTCTAATGCATATCGGATTGAGGTGATTTGGTTTAGTACAGGTGTTTCTGTTGATATGTAGGTATTCAGGTGTTCTGGTGACTCAGGTGACTAGGGACAGTATAGGTGTGTTGCCTCCGTGACTGCGGGAATAATAAAGCTCACGTGTGTATGCGGGGGTGGCCAAGGCGGGGGTCGCGGCGTGGAGGAAGACCTGTCGCCCCAAGACTTATGGCGGGTCCAGTGCAGTGTGTAAGAATTTCTAGCGGGGGCCGCGCTGGGAAATACTGCGTCCTGGCCCTACTAACCTTTTGTGGCGACGCGAACTGTACTTTTGCTGACGTCCTGGGTAGGCAGAAGCAGGCAGGGACGAGCAGGCAGGCAGGCAGGTAGAAGAAGCGACGGGGAAGGTAGAAATATAGGAGGACCCAAGTTTGAGAAGAGAGAGTGAGGTGTGTAGATGGGACATGTTATAGGAGAGTAAAAGGAGGATGGTTAAAATGGAAGAGGAAGAGAAAAGGAGGAGGGAGGGGCAGGCATAAGGAGAGGCTGAAGAAGAAGTAGAAATATAAAAAGAAGACCCAAGCTAGAGAGAAGGAAAGGAGCGAGGTGAGTAGAAAAGAAATGGGAGGTAGAATGTTGAAATGAAGGAGTAAGAGTCGGAAGTGTGATTTGAGAAGGAAGAAAGACAAGATTAAAGAGAATGAAGGGTGAAGATTCAATAACAACGGAGACTGCAGGAAAGGAAGTCGAAGAATAAGGAAGACAAATTAGATACAGAGAAAGGGAGACAGATTATAGAGAAGAAGTGGGAGGAGGAAGGTTAAAATGGAAAAAGGGCGATTTCGAAAGTGTGAATGAAGGGACAGAAATAGAAGCGAGAAGAGAAAATTTCGTGGAAGGAGATTAAGGAAGAAACAACAGACAAGAGTGAGACAAAGGGAGAGGGAAGGAAAGTCGAAGTGAGGAAGAGAATGGGACGAAGACAAAAAGAATGAAGAAAACACCAAATTAAAGGAGGAAAATGAGAAAGGCGGAGAGGAAAGAGTATGAGGAAAAGAAGATAAATAAACTGGAACAAGAAGAGGAAGAGGAAGATAAGTTAGAGGGAGAGGAAGAGAGGGACGAAAAGAAATAAGAGAAAAAGAAGAGGAATAAAATGGAACAAGAAGAAGGGGAAGATAGGGTAGGGAGAAGGGGAGGGAGGAACAAGAAGAAATAAGAAGAAAAAAAGAAAAGCAAACCAAAGCAAAAGATAAGGAAGATGAGGTAGAGAGAGAGGAAGATGGGGGACTGGAAATTAAAAAGAGGAAAAAAAAGAGTAAATTGGAGCAAGAAGAGGAGGAGGAAAGCAGCATCAAGAGGAGGAAGAGGAAGCCATGGAGCTCAGTATAAAAATGTCGCCATAAAAGGACTATTTTTATTTAGGGGTTTCGCTGGCTGGTTTCTCTTGTCCTTCCTTTTTCTATTGTTTATTTACGGTCCTCCTGTATCATTCACTTTTTCCAACTTGTTTTGTTTTCTTTTATTTCCCATTAGTTTTTTTTAATCATTCCTCTTACCGGTAATGTTTTATGTTTCTTTTTCGTTTTTTTTTTTTTTTCATTCCCAAGGTGTTGTTTTGTCCTTTTGATGTATTTTCCTATTTTCATTGTTTTGCGTGTTTGTTTTTCTTTGTTTTTTTCCTTTTCTCGTATCTACCTCCTTCTCCTCCTCCTCCTCAACACATCCTTCTTCCTTTTTATCAACCTCTTGTCAACCTTTTATCTAGTTTTTGTCTTTATCAAGTTTCTTTTCCCTTTTGTTTTATTCTATGCGTGTTCTTTTATTTACTTTCATATTTCCGCTGCATTTCTTCATCTCTTTTTCCTTCCGTTTTATTACCTGCACGTTCCTTTATTATTTACTTTTTTTTTTCTTCGTTAGTTCGTCTACGTTCGTTCATCATTCATATTGTAATTTTTCAATCCCAGTATTTTCCTTTTCTCCGATCTCCCTCATCATTCACTTCATACTTATCATTTTCCTTTTCTTCGTTTCTTTATCCTTCATGTACTCATTTTTCATTGCTAGTATTTTCCTTTCCTTCCATCCGTCATTCATAGTTCGTTTTCATTTCCCAGTATTTTCCTTTTTTTCGATCTCCCTCACCATTCACTTCATACTTATCATTTTCCTTTTCTTCGTTTCTTTATCCTTCATGTACTCATTTTTCATTGCTAGTATTTTCCTTTCCTTCCATCCGTCATTCATAGTCCGTTTTCATTTCCCAGTATTTTCCTCTTTTTCGCTTCTTCATTTATAGTCATTTTTAATTTTCCTGTATTTTCCTTTTCTCTTATAGTCACTTTTCGTTCCCATTTTCTTCTTTGCTCCCTCTCGTCCCCCCGTCATCCCGAGCAGGTTCCCGGAGCTCGCTAATCCTTCCCGGTGCTCTCATTGTTATCCCCTCGCAAGGCATCTGGGGGCTTCCTAACGACCCTGCTTACCTGTGTGTTTACCCGGCGCCTCAATGCCCGCTAATGGCTGAGTCAAGGCTCGAGGGACACAACATACGTGGCTGCCACACAAAGGGATGAAAATAAACGTGAGGAGATCAGAGAAGATAATAAGGTGCTTTTTAATAGGTGAGTGAAGGCTTGAAGAACATTATCCCCGCGGCACGTCACAGAAAAGGCGGATTAAAGCAGACTTAAGGAGATGAATAACTAAGATTAACTCGGGTTTAGACAAAAATAATGGATATGCGTGTTAATTGTGGATGAACAGTAATAGCCACCAAGAACAGAATTAGCTGTCACACTAAAGAAGGATGAAAACAAACTAAAAAAGACAAATATCAAAGGTGAATTGAGGTTTAGAGAATAGTTCTGGATATACGTATGATAAGTGATGCAAAATTAAGTTGATGATAACTAATATGGTGGACTTAAGACACGAAGAACACAAAAGAAGGTAAAAAACGAGATGACAGATGAATTCAAGTTGAGACAAATTCTGGATATACGAATTATTACTGAACTTACGAACTTACAACACGAAGACCACAATTAGCTATCAAACAAAAGAACGATACTGAAACAAAAATGGAGACAAATAACGAAGATGAATTCAGATTATAACAAAGTGCTGGTTATATCTAGCATTACCTGTGTCTAATTAAGGTCAAGGACAGGTGCAGATGCGTCAAAGAAGGCATAATTCACAAAAGCAAAATACGTGGAATAACAAACACGCTCCCACTGATGCCACAAAGAAGTAATTATACACGACAAGCGAAATTAAAGTGATGAATTGATACACGTCAGATTAATTAATACTCACCCATGAAAAAACGTTTGCCTTTCGTCGTAATAATTAGCACCAGATACCTGCTTAATTTATCTCTTTTGAATATTTTGACTCGCTGCGTTTTTTCATCATCTCGTAGCCTTTTGTTCTCTTATCTGCATGTTCCTTTATTATTTACTCTGTCATTCTTTATTCTTCCCACTTCTAATTTTCATTCCTACTAAAGATGGAGTGTTGGGAAAGGCCTTGGTTCTGAAATGGGCTAAAGATGATGATGATGATGATGATGATGTTTTTTTTTTATCCCCAGCTGTATGTCCTTTTTCTACTTCGTTTCTTAGAACATAAGATCATAGGGAAACTGCAAGAGGCCGGGTGCTTTTGGTTCGCTATCTCCTCTTCCTCAAAACACCTTTCCGCCAGAGCGACACCGACTCCCAGCGCGGCGGCCACAGCATCAGCCGAAGGGGACTAATTACACCCGACTGGAGATATAAACTCGGGGATAAAACACTCCGCAGCAAGGCATTAAGGGAGACGAGCGACAATAAAACAAGAGGAACATAAACGATATCGAATCTACATCCTAAACCACCACCATTGTGTCTCCCTCCTCCTCCTTCTCCTCCTCCTCGTCTTCCGCCACCACAGGGGATAAAATGTAGGCCGACTCACACCTGTGCCACCTCGAGGGACTTTCCGTAGGCCTATTGTGTGGCGCAGGAGCTGGAACGGTGTATTGTGCGATTAGGGGGGCGGGTGATGGTGGGGGACTACTGGTGGAGGAAGAGGGGAGGCAAGGGGTGGAAATGGAAGGGGATGAGGGAACGGGAAAGGGAGGTGGAAGGCAAGAAGTGGGGAAGGGAAGAGAAGATAAGCCTGAAGGAAGGGGAAGGGAGGGGAAAATATTGAATGGTAGAGAGGGAAAAGGCAAGGAAGAAGATAGGGGAACGGAGAGGGAAGTATGTGGATGATAAAGGGGAAGCAAGAGGAAGAGAAGGGGAGGTGATGGGGAAACTGCCTGACTACTGCGAGGAAAAAAGGAGTGAAAGAAAGAAGAACGATAGAGGGTTTGAAAGGAAGAAAAATAAATGTGAGAGAAAAGAGAATAACAGAAAGAAAGGAATAGGAGGAATAGGAAATCACGGACAAGAACTTGAAGATAAGGCGTGAAGGGAAGGGATCGAAGGAGGTAGAATAGAGCAAACGGAGAGAAGGAAATAGGAGAAAGGGGAAAAGAAACTGGAGATAAAAGAAAAGAATAGAAAGAAAAATGAATGACTAAAATTTAAGAGATGGAGGAAAGTGAAAAAATAAGGAAAGGTATGAAGGAAAGTGAAAAAATAAGGAAAGATATGGAGGAAAGTGAAAAAATAAGGAAAGGTAAAGAAAGGAGAGAAAGAGAACAGGAGGAAATAGAAGATTATGGAAAATGGAGAGAGATGGTTTAGGGAGAGCTGGAAAGGGGGAGTATGCAAATAATGATGATGAAGGGAATGGATTGAGAAGAGAAGAGCAAAGAGAAAAGGGGAATAAAGGGAGAGAAAGAGGATCGGAAAAGGGATTAACTAAGGGTGTTGTTGTAACGGTGGGATTACTTTGTTTATTCCTTAAGAGGATTTCCTACTTTTTTCCCTTTTTTTCACATATTCCCTTTTTTTTTTTGTTCTTTTTTCCCCGGAATGAGATGAGTATGGTAAGCCTTTTGTCTCTCGCTCTCGCTCTATTCTCTCTCTCTCTCTCTCTCTCTCTCCTAGCGGCGCCTGTTGATCATGTTTTCTCCTCCACCTCCTTTCCTTCACCTTAGTTTCCCCTCCGTGTCTCCTCAAAGCAGCTGGGAGGAAACCAATGACGTGGAGGGACACGGAGGAAAACGGAGGAAAATTATAAATAACAACCGTGAAACGAAGACTTGAGCGATATGAAAAATGGGAGAGAGAGAGAGAGAGAGAGAGAGAGAGAGAGAGAGAGAGAGAGAGAGAGAGAGAGAGAGAGAGAGAGAGAGAGAGAGAGAGAGAGAGTGAAAAGTAGACAGGTCCCAGATGAGCTAACGTTGTAGTAGTAGTAGTAGTAGTAGTAGTAGTAGTAGTAGTAGTCATATATTATTCCTGTGCCGTCCAGACAATGATAAATGTATTCGTCAGAGGCTCAGAGGTGCTAGAAGCGAGAGAGAGAGAGAGAGAGAGAGAGAGAGAGAGCAACGTAAGAAAAACAAACCCCCTAATGTGGCGTGAGTGAGATGTTTCCTCCCTTTCCCTCCTCCCTAGCGATCTGGAGGAGGAGGAGAAGAGTAGGAAGAGGAGGAGGAGGAGGAGGAGGAGGAGGAGGAGGAGGAAATAAGGGAGGAGCTGACTTTCCCTCCTTCCCATGTCAGAAGAAGGAAGGCTGGCAGATGTAGAAGAAGGAATGGCAACATATAGAAGAAAAACGTGAAAAAACAGTCGAAGATGGAGAAGATGGAGGAGCGGATGCTGGGATGATGGAAGGGTTAGAGGAGGAGGAGAAGGAGGAGGAGGAGGAGGAGGAAGCAGAGAATGGGTGAGGTGAGCAGAAAAAAAAAGAGGACGAGGAGGAGAAGGGGCTAAGGTGAAAAAGAGGAAGAAGAGGAAGAGGGAAAGGAGGAGAATGGATGAAATGAGAAAAGGTAGGAAGAGAGGAAGATAAAGAAAAAAGCACTAAGGAATAACACACTAACAAACACACACACACACACACACACTCACAAGGGGAGGAAGAGAAGAAGAAGGATGCTAACGGGGGAGAGAGTTGGGAGATGAAGAAAGCGCATCTCCTCATCTCCCATCTCGCAGCCTCCCGCCGTGCTGAGGAAGGACTTGAGCTGTTGATGCCGCGCCCTTTGTTCCTACCCCCGGGGCGCTTTGGAGGACACTCTGGGGGTGCCGCGGGGGCCGAAGGGTGGTGGCGGTGAGTGGCTCTTGAGTGGCTCCTTTACTTTATGGCTCTTAATGGTCCGTGCCTCGAAGATTGGGGCCTTGGATTTGATGGTCATATATTGGGGAATCTTCTGTTGCGTCTTCATCTCCTTCTCGTCCTCCTTGTTCTTGCTTTTTTTTGTTGTTGTTTTGTTTTCTTGTTTGTTGTTGTTGGTCGTTCTTGTTCGCACTCTTCTTTTTCTTCTTCCTCTTATTCTTGTTTTTGTTCTTGTTGTTGGCGGTGGTGTTGCCGTTCTTTTCTTCTTTGTTTTCCTTTCCTTCTTTCTCGTCGTCGTCGTTGTTGTTGTTGTTGTTATTGTTCTTCTTCTTTTTCTTTTTCTTTTTCTTTTTCTTCTTCATCGTTTTCTTCTTCTTCTTCTTCTTCTTCTTGTTTTCTTCTTCTTCTCCACCTCTCAAAGACGCAGCCTCAGCAATCTTCCTTATCCCCCGGCGTTATCGTGCTCAACCCTCTCCTCTGTTCTTTGCTCACTCTCTTTATCCTTCCTTTTCTGTCTCTATCCCTCATTTTCCAGCCCTTGCCCTGCCTTATCCACCCACCCTCCTGCCTTTCTCTCTTTTTCTCTTTCTTTCTCTCTCCCAGTCTTCCACTTCCAACGTCCGTATTCCACCGCCTCCTGCCTTATTTATTTTTCTCTTCCTATTTATTTCATTCCTTTTCTGATTATATCCTATTTTACTTGTGTTCCTTCCTTTCTTCCATTTCATTTTCCAGTCCTCCTTCTCTCTCTCTCTCTTTTCCTTTCCTTCTCTATCTTTACTTTCGTTTCTTTGTCTTTCTTTCCTCTTCATCTCTTTCATTCCCTTACCCTTTCCTCCCCTTTCTCTCCTCTCTCTCCCTTTCCTATTCCTCTTCTCTTCACTTTCTCTCAGTTACTTTTCCTTTAATGTCTTCACCTTCCCTTCCCTCGCTTTCCTCTCCTCCCCTTCCCTTATCATTCCCTCCTCTCCCCTCCCCTTCCCTTCCCTCCCATCCCATCCTTTCAGATTTTTCCCATATCCTCCTCTACCCTTCCCTTTCCTACCCTTACCCATCCCTTCCTTTCACTTTCACTCGCCCATCCCAAGACAGGCAACTCATGAATAACGTAACGAGCTATCCGTGAAAAATGAATGTCTCAGCAACACAAAACGTTGATCCGGGTACTTGCTAGACCATATGTTGCTCTTTTTTATCATATTTTCCCTTTTTCTTATCCTTTCCTTATTTTTTTCCTTTCGCCACCATCATCAACACTCATACCATCTTTTTTTCTCCTCCTACTTTTTTTTTTCCTTCTTCCCCTCCTTCATCTCTTCTCTTCATTTCCTCCTCTTTCCATTTTTTTTATTGTTTGTGTTTCTTTTTTTTCCATATCCTTCCCCCTTTTTCCGGCTCATTTTTTTTCCTTCCTTCATTTCTCCTCCTCCTCCTCTTCTTTCTACTTATCTCAGTCTCCCGTTTATTTTTTTTACCTTTTTTTTTCTCCTGATGAAGCGGATGTGAAGGGGAGAAAGATGATTGGTGGAAAGGGAGGATGGTGTTTGTGGATGGGGCGAAGGGCGAAATGTGAGAGAGAAGAAAAATATGGAATAGGGTAAATCTTATGTCCAGAAAAATATGGAATTGGGTAAATCTTATGTCCAGAAATATATGGAATAGGGTAAATCTTATGTCCAGAAAAATTTGCCTATTGAAAAAAATAAATCAAAAGAAGGAAAAATTTATTGTTCTCAAGATAACAGGAAAATGAGACCAAAAAATGAGGAAAAAATGAAAATTCTGTTGTCCTTGAAATCTTTAGAGGAATATAAAAATGAGACCACGTGGAATGAAGAAAACAGAATTAATGGTTAGGAAAATAAAATAGTAAGTTAATGATAAGAAATAAATGCCCAAGAAACGTGTGTAAAGGAAGAGAAAAATAACGAGGGGATACAGATTTTCTCTCTCTCTCTCTCTCTCTCTCTCTCTCTCTCTCTCTCTCTCTCTCTCTCTCTCTCTCTCTCGTGGTTTATATTGGTGTTTACGAAAGGAAAGGAAAGGAATTGATGGACAAGTTTGGCTGAGAAGGAGGAGGAGGAGGAGGAGGAGGAGGAGGAGGAGGAGGAGGAGGAGGAGGAGGAGGAGGGAAGAAGAAAAAGAAGACAAAGGAGGTAATGAGGGGTGACAATCGTGATAACAAAGGCTGATGGAGACTGTAGAAGATAGATCATCAATTCCCCTCCTCCTCCTCCTCCTCCTCCTTCCCAGGCCATGTTTAGCGTTCCATTAATTTTCGCGAATAAATCGTTTGATAAGTCGAAAATTTATTTCTGGTCGATAAATTTTCTTTGGGTTCTGCGTCGACTTTTATGGATGATTTTGTTCGTGTATTGCAGATTTTTTTTTTTTTGTGTGTGTGTGTTGTCTTGTTGTATTGTCTTAGTTATTCTCTGTTGTATTGTTGTATTTGAGATGGTTTTCTTTTTCTCTACTTTCATCTTTTTGTTTTGTCTTTTTTTCCTTCTTTAAGTGTAAATCAAGACCGAGAACACTTTAATTTAAGTTTCTGTTTTTTTTACTCTTTCATCAATATTGTACTTTTGTTTTCATGTCGTCACCGGATATTTGTATTTTTTTCTTGTTTATTTGTCTTGTCTTTTTTTCTTTAAGTAATAAGTAATTCGAGTCGAGATATTGCAGTTTTGTTTCTTTTATTTTACGTGTTTTGCTTTTGTTTCCATCTCGTCGCTGGTTATCTATCGTTTTTTTTTTTTTTTTTTTTTTTTTTTTTTTGCCGTGTCGAAATTTATGACAAGATTCTCGTAACCGGATTTGGATTTGGCTTCAATTTATACTCTTTCTTTGTTGCTTTGAGTCCAGAGTGGCTTATGTTTTTTTTGTTTTTTTTCTTATTGTTTTGGCTTGTTAATTTTTATGCGTTTTATTCTATGTTGAAGTTTGAGACAAGACATTTTCTTTGTTGCTTTGAGTCCAGAGTGGCTTATGTTTTTTTGTTTTTTCTTATTGTTTTGGCTTGTTAATTTTTATGCGTTTTATTCTATGTTGAAGTTTGAGAAGAGACATTTTCTTTGTTCCTTTGAGTCCAGAGTGGCTTATGTTTTTTTTGTTTTCTTATTGTTTTGGCTTGTTAATTTTTATGCGTTTTATTCTATGTTGAAGTTTGAGACAAGACATTCATTTTAAACTGATTTCTTTTCTTTATTTTTTTTCATGATTTTTGTGTCGGTATAATTGAGGGGATTGTTATTTTTTTTTTCCAGCTTATCACTCATATATTAATTTTCTTATTGCGTGTGTTAGTTTATAGACGTCCAGACCTTTATTTTCCTGTTGTCTATGTTAATCTTGCCTCATTGTCTCATTATGCCGCCTCGCCTTTCTCTCCTCCTCCTCCTCCTCCTCTTTCTCTTCTTCCCCCTCCTCCTCTTTCTCCTCATTATAATCCTCGCAGATCTCGCTCTTTTTTTTTCCTCCCACATCTCTGGTTCATTAATATTATATCATTATTATCATTATTAGATATATAGATAGATAAGCAGATAATTAGGTAGGTAGGTAGGTAGATAGATAGATAGATAGATAGATAGATAGTTCGTTATGAGAGAGAGAGAGAGAGAGAGAGAGAGAGAGAGAGAGAGAGAGAGAGAGAGAGAGAGAGAGAGAGAGAGAGAGAGAGAGAGATTTTCCTCTGCTACATTGAGTGCCTCGCCTCTGTGTCAATGCTTCAAGAGGAGGAGGAGGCGGAGGAGGCTGTTGAATATTCTGTGTGTTCTATTTATGGGTTGTTTGAGGCGCCCTGATCGTTTATTTACAACCTGCTTTTTTTATCTCCAGCTTTTAGGGATACTGGAATTTTCTTTTTGAGCAATTTTATCGATATGTTTGGTTTTGTTTCCCTGGTTTTCCGTGCTTATCCTCCCTCACTTTATATTCATCTCTTTATTTCACTGTAACTAACAATGATTAAGCTATTTTTTGTTCTTATAAAAAATAGTAATATCCATCTTTTTTTGTAATATTTTTTCTAACAGTTACATTCTTAAATAAATATGTGAATTCACTTGACTTATTGCACTGATATTTGTAGTAAATCTTCCCGCTTCCATATTTATCTTATATTTTCTTTGTTCTCAATCTAAGGACACACACACACACACACACACACACACACACACACACACACACACACACACACGAACTCCTCTCCCCACCCACAATATCAAGGAGTGTCTGTTCCCTCTCCCCCAACCCCCCCTTCCCTTGCCCCCCCCCTCACCCCCCCCTCTTCCTCTGTTCCCGTGCCCCCTCCCAAGTATTGCCTCGTATTACCCTCCTGATGACTCCATTTCTCCTCCGCCGGGTGTGTGTGCAGGCGTTCCCCCACCCCCCATGCACCCCCCACCCCCAGAGCCCCCCGAATCACCCCCCCAAATCCCCTCCAGGCACGCCCATGATTGCCTAATAGCAGTCTTTTTGTCAGCCTGGAGCTTCTTATCCTCGCATATAAATCACACGTGGAACTGACCAATCACCTGTCTTGATTCCCATGACGTCACACTCCATGAGCCAATCAGCGTGATCGGATGCTGTGACGTCACGCTGCAGGGATGTTTTGGCCATAAGGGTTAAGCCGTATGTACCTAATCAAGCATTTACGCCTTATTACGTGCGCTGGGAGAGATAAACAGTCACCCATAAGCGGTTTACCTCCCTTTTCGTTGATTGGTTGGGGAAATTGACGGGAAGAAGAGGAGGAAGAGGAGGAGGACGAGAAGGAGTATTAGTATTAGTAGTAGTAGTAGGAGGAGGAGGAAGAAAGGATAAATTAAGGGGAAAGAATGGAAAGAAGAAATAGGAAATGGGGGACGAATAGAATTAAAAAGAATAAAGGGAGAGAAGAGCAGAAAATGAGTGAAGGAAAGTAAACAGAAAACGGAGAGTGAGAAGAAAGAAAGAAAACGGAGGCAAGAAAGAGAAAGAAGGAATTGAGGGAAGAAGAGGATGGGAAACGGAGCGGATGAGAGAGAGAGAGAGAGAGAGAGAGAGAGAGAGAGAGAGAGAGAGAGAGAGAGAGAGAGAGAGAGAGTGGGGGGTGGGAGGCGTACCCACAAACAATAGAAAGTTATGTCCTGCTCCAAGACTTCCAACGCACATTGAGTAACTTGAATGTGAAGTTACGCCGGTATTTCAGATTTGAGGAGGAAGAGGAGGAAGAGGAGGAGGAGGAGGAGGAGGAGGAGGAGGAGGAGGAGGAAGAGGAGGAGGAGGAGGATAGAAAATGAGAATAAAGCCATGAATAAGAACTGAGATGTGTGATGAGTTTAATACTTTAAAATATTTACGAGAGAGAGAGAGAGAGAGAGAGAGAGAGAGAGAGAGAGAGAGAGAGAGAGAGAGAGATGCAACTCTTCAATAAAGTTAAGAAGAAATAATTCCCACAACTAATAAATCCATCGAATAGCAAAACAAAAACAAAGTTGGAATAAAAATAAAACGTGATATCAAATTATGGAGAAGAAAAAACAATAAAACACTAAATATAACAGAGAAAACCCAAATATAAAACAGTTAGCAAAGAAGGAAAATCATAACAATACGAATGAGAGAAAGACACTAGAATAAGAGATAGAGGAAGAGAGAGAAAGACGAAGAGAAGAAGTAAGATGAATTGGGGCATTGGCGAAGGAATAGCTTACGGGAGGAGGAGATGAAGAGGCTGCAGGGAGGGAGGGAGAGAGAGGGATGGAGGGAGGGAGGAAAGAATAGATTTACGTGGTGTTGGAAGATAGAAGGCGACGTCTAGTGGAAGGGAGAGTAAGAAATAGAAAACCTCCTAAGATTCCTCTGGTTACCTCCTTTCCTCTCCCTCCCTCTCCCTCTCTCTCCCTCCCACCCTTTCCGCAGCCTCCTCCTCCTGTCCTACATTTTCTTTTTACCTCTCTGTCCCTCATATTTTTGTTCTTGTTTAAAGTTATAATGTATCGTTAATGAAGTTGATATAGGCGTTCGTAGTCTCCTTTCTTTAGTGATCTTTGTTATTGTTGAAGAGTTTATCGTTTATTGACTTTGTTGTGGATAATATAAGTAAACATAATAATAGAAAAGATGTTAATGATGATACCAATACAAGGAGAAAAAGAAGTAGAAAGAATGACGATGAAGATGATGATGATGATAATAAAACCAATAACAGTAATTGTAATAAAAATAGTGAAAAAAAATAATGATAATAATAATAATACCAATAGCAAGGAGAAGAAGAAGATAAGTTAGAAGAATGACGATGAAAACAATGATAATAGTTGAAGCAATAATAGTAATAGTGATAATAATGATCAAGTCGTCGGCGGTCATTTCAGTGTCATTATTTCGGTATAATTAAATATTTTACATCATTTTTCTCGGCCCTCCCCCGCACCTCCAGATATTGGGCCGGGCTAAATTAATTTCTAACCCGCCAAAGTTAATCTCAACTTGGCGGAAAACTAATCCAAGTTTCGCAAAAATTACTCCCCGGCTTCAAAAAAGCGAAATTCACTTACGCCTCAAGCTAAATAAAAAAAGTTTGGGGGAGGGAGACAAAAAGATAAGAGGCCAGAAAAGAATGGAGCAAATGCATTATAAAACTGTATCAGGACTTAATGTGAATGTGAAGCGGAAAAAAATAATAAGCGAATGTGTATTATAAAATGTATATGAGGTCTAGAATGGAATGCAATAAATACATAATAAATGTCGTTGAATTTAAAAAGGAATGCAGTAAAATGATGATAATAATATATTTGTGTAGCACGAATTTAAAGTTACAAAATAATTATGAGAATTCTGGATAAAAAAAAAACCCGCATCACTTACTCATTTTTACTCTATATTATTTTATTTTTAAGGAGGTTATGAAACGTACAAGAAACTAATTAATAGATACACCTAATAACTAACCTTGAACCACCCGACACCGAAATTCATACATTAATTTTGATATTTTAATTGTAAGTTTTTCGATAGTTTGCCTTTGAAATTATAAAATGTATACACATCACAAAAATAAATTATCAGAGACGTTCTTTTGAGTTACCTCGCCCAGAAATACAAAATTATGCGAAGCTAACAAAAAGTTACTAACAAATGTTTTACGTGCTTCTTAGATATTGATTTCGCTTCTTAAAGCTCGATGAGACTTTCCATTTCTCTAGTTAAGTTGTCTTATAAAAATAAAAATAAATAATGAATATATATATATATATATATATATATATATATATATATATATATATATATATATATATATATATATATATAGATATATATATATATATATATATATATATATATAAACCACAAAGATAAGGCGTGAAGATTTTCGATTATTTTATTTGTTCCAGAGAAGTAAAACAAAAGAAAAAAAGAACACGCAACATCTCAAGTTCTCGCTGACATAATTATAGTGAAAAAAAATGAAGATCGTGAAGGAATGACGATCACACACACACACACACACACACACACACACACACACACACACACACACACACACACACACACACTCCACTCCACTCCGTGGCGCAACTGGTAGAGCGCTGCGCTGCCAGTCTTCAAGGACTGACAGGGCGGCGGTTTGAGCCCGCTCAGGCCGGATTCTTTCATTTGACTATGAGTGGTTACTGTCCCCCCTTGTGGGATGGGGTGTGTGATGTGTGAGGTCCTGGCAGTACCCAGAGATCGACGATAAAGAGCACTTGCTCATGTCGGGAGGGTACCTGCTGGCGATTACGTGTCTAATACATGATCAGGCCGTGGTAAATTTTACACACACACACACACACACACACACACACACACACACACACGTACGCAATAAGAGCAAATAGAGAAGGGTCAGCGAAAAAGGGAAATAATAACAGGATACGAATGAAAGACACTGGAATAAAAAAGATGGAGGAAGAGAAAGGGACGAAGAGGAGAAGTAAGATGAACAGGAGCACCGGCGAAGGAATAGCGTATAAACACACACACAGGACCACCCTAAAAAATAAAATATATAAAAAAAAAAGTTACCCGTATCGCCGCCCCGTCACCAGCAGCTTTAAGAGGGAAGGGAATCAACAATCTCTCTCCCACAAAGACAGAAAAGCAAAAAAAATGAAGGTAATTCCGCAGAAGTTATTGGCGCGTCGGTGTGTCTGTGTCGGCCGTAAAGAACAGGAAGAGAGAGATAGAGAGAGAAAGAAAGACGGGGAGAGTGTGAAGGAAGACGAGAGAGAGAGAGAGTGTGTGTGTGTATGTATGTATGTATGTGTGTGTGTGTGTGTGTTAGAGAGAGAGAGAGAGAGAGAGAGAGAGAGAGAGAGAGAGAGAGAGAGAGAGAGAGAGAGAGAGAGAGAGAGAGAGAGAGAGAGAGCATAAGATATCTCTTTTTTTCTCTCCATCCTAAGTTTCTTAACACTTATTTTTCTATCTATTCTCTCTCTCTATTCCCCTTCCTCCTCCTCCTCTACCTCTTTCTCCCTCTACCTCACCTCTACTACTTCCTCACTTCCATCTCCATCTTCCTCTCTTCTTTCTCTTCGTCCTAAGTTTCTAATCTATTTTTATTATTTCTATATTTCTTTTCTTTCTCCTACGCCCCTTTTCCTCTACCTCAAATCTCATCCTACTCCACCTCAACCCCTATATTCCTCTCCCCTTCCACTCCTGCTCCTCCTCCTCCACCCTCTTCTCCCTCCTCCTTCCTCTCTTCCTCTACCTCCTTCCCTCTCCTCCTCCTTCCCCTTGTGCTCCTCCTCCTTCACCTTCTTTTCCTCACCAACTCCCGCGTCAGACATCCGCAGCTTGCATCGCCCTGATCCAACTTTACGACGCAATAAAACTTTGGGCCGCGACAAGTGCGCTAATGATTCTCTTTTTCCTGTAGAGGCGAGGGGCGGCCAAGCGAGGCAGTCAGAGGCGTCCCAGCCCGCCGCCCCTCCCTCTATTTTCTCCCACAAAACCCTCTTCATTCATAGCCTTCAAGCATGCCAGGGCTCAGTCTCAGGTTACATTATTCCCCAACGAGTTTTCCATCCCCCGCCGCCGCCGCCGCTAAAGTCATCGTGTGAGCTGACTGGTAGGAGGTGTAAAGAATGGTTTTACCTGACACACTTCGCTGGGCAGGTGAGAGGTGCACCTGTCCGCGAGTTGTGTGCGTTCATTAGGTGGTTCATGCAGGTGAGGTGGATAGGTAGGTTAGGTAAGGCAGGTTGAGAGGTTCGTTCGTATATTCGTCCTTGCGCTGCCTAAATATTTCTGGCTCAATTTACCGACATGCAGCAGCTGTCCCTCGATCGTATCTCACTGTTTACGGACCTTTTTTTTTATCTTCTTGGTCTTTTATGTTTTATCTTTTATCTTTTTATGTCGGAGATGCAGATACGCTTCTCCGTCCTCCTCCATTACGCTCCTTGTTTTTCGTTTGCGTTCCTAATGTTGCGTAGTGTTGCTTTGATTGTGTTTTTTTTTTTTTTTGGGGGGGGGGCTTCAGCGATGACTTATTCTTAGTCAGGACTGGAAATTAATGTCAGAGAGAGAGAGAGAGAGAGAGTTTCCTGATTCTAATTACTGCATTATTAGCTCGTGCACGTTTAGGAAGTGTACACGAGGGCTAATGAGTACATGATAATAATTAGGTGTTATGCTGCCCGGAAATATGTATGTGTGTGTGTGTGTGTGTGTGTGTGTGTGTGTGTGTGTGTGTGTGTCACGGATGCCATGTTATCGTACTCAGAGCCGCATATCTATCGGTTTCTGGCCCATAATTGTTGCCAAGAAACACCAATAATTAACCATTTAAACGATAATCATATATGAAGGGAGTTATTTGGGTGATGAAAGCAGTTTTGGGTCGGCAAACATAAGAGGCGGAGTGCGACAATCTGGCAACGTTGGTGTGTGTGTGTGTGTGTGTGTGTGTGTGTGTGTGTGTGCGATGATGCTAATAGTAATAATAATAATAATGATGATTACAATAAATGGAATAACATAGCAATGGTCTTCAGGTAAAGCTCTATCACAAAAACAAGGGAAAAACGCATCAACCTCACATTCGCTAAAGCACCAATACCCTTTGATCCTATTTCACTTGAGCTCAGTCCCACAGATATAAAAATAAACTCGGAAAAAAATATAAATACAAGCACGCAGAGGATCACAGATTAACTCCAAAACCTTGTCGAAAAGCATTGCAACTCACCACCGTTCACTCCGGCCATTTAAATCCTGGGCTTTAACTTTTATTATTTAGTATTTTGGCGTGAACACGGACCCTCGCTTGCCTCTCGTCGGCGCGTAAGGTAAATATCTTAATTGTACAGGTAAAGTCAGGTGCTCTCAGTCGGGTTGGTGTTAGTAAAGCCTGTTGTGCGTTGTTTTCCCTTATTTTAATGTTTTAGTATGTTTGGTTTGGTAATATTTTAAGTTCTATTTTTTTTTTTCTGAACACGGATCCTCCCTTGCCTATCATCGGTGCGTAAGGTAAATATCGTAATAGGACAGGTAAATTCAGGTGCTCTCAGGTGTTAAGGAAGCCTGATTTGTTTTGTTGTTCCTTATTTTCATGTTCTAGTATGTTTGGTCTGGTAGTGTTTGAACATGATTTTTTTTATGTACACGGATTCTCCCTTGCCTTTCATTGACGCGTAAGGCAAATATCGTAATAGTACAGGTGATTTCAGGTGCTCTCAGGTATTAAGGAAGCCTGATGTGTTTTGTTTTTACTTTTTTTGATATTCTATTATTTTTGTTTACTTGTATTGGCTATTATGAAACTCACGAACACATAAACACACGAACCAGTATAGCTTATCTCCCTCCTTTCCCTTTCTTTTTCGTGCACCTTTCCTTTACCTATCATCATTTTTTTTCCACAATGTCGATATTCATTTCCTCCTTTTGTTCTATTTTTATTTATTTCATGTATATGCGAACACGAACTCACACATAAACCAGTACAGACTATTTTCCTATTTTCCCTTTCTTTCCCGACTCTCTTTTCACCTGTCATTACTTTTTCACTTCGATATTCATTTTAGTCAAACTCGAATCGCGCATCATTCACCTGTATCCAGTTTAGCATCATCCCCTTTGTCGTCACTACTCGTATCCATTTTTATCATCGTACGCCATATAGTTTACGTTGAGAGGTTGATTTGTGTTTAGGATCCTGTCTTGTCGATGAGCGTGTGGATTTAAAGACGAACTGACGGACCATGGAAAAGGTAGCGTGGACGGGGTGGGGAACAAGTTAGAAATGGCCAGTAAGATAATTGGTTAGACTCTCCCCTGTCTTCTGCTGTGTTGTGTTCTGTTGTGCTGGACGTGTTGACGGCCTCCCATAAGTGTTGCTGACTGGCTGGCTGTAAGGTCATCCGCCAGTCTGTTGGTTGTCAAGTTCGCAGATATAAGCAGTCATTCGTCGGTTCCGCGGTGATTAGTTTAAAGAGACAGGTCGTTAGAGTCACACACATTTAGAGGGTTCGCTAATAAAGGATAGTGTCATTGCTCACACACACACACACACACACACACACACACACACACACACACACACACACACACACACACACACACACACACACACACACACACACACACACACACGCACACACACACACAAAAAAAGCTCTTGCCGTTGACCTTTTTTCTTCCCTTTTCATTAACTTGAAGGTCTTTTTTATATACTTTTTTTACTCATTCATTCATTCTTTTAATCATATTTTTTTGCATCTTTTCAGGTAAGTTTGGCTGCCTTGATCCGTCTCCAGGTGAACGATAAGTATCTCTCTCTCTCTCTCTCTCTCTCTCTCTCTCTCTCGTTTTCTCTCCCTCTTTCTTCCTCTCTCCTTCACAAGTCAGACACGGTTCCTTTCCTTCGCTTCCTCCCACCTGTCGTGCGAGCCTTCCGTTCCCTCCTTGCAAGTATATAAAGGGTTATAACTGTAGCTGTTCCTCTTCTCTCCGGCCGCCAGGGGAAGGAAATACAGTCATCTTGTTGACCTCCACGGAAGAAAAGTGAGAAAGGGAAGGAGGGAAACGGAGCACGAGGGCTGGAAGGCGGAAAGAGATGTGATACGGAGGAAAAAGAAAATTGTGTGAACGGTGCAACATCGGAAGGAGTTTCTTTTCAAACCGAGTCATCCGTCACTGGAACAATCTTCCTTCAGAAGTAGTAAATGCGAATACTATCAACTCCTTCAAATATAGAATCGACCGTCACTTCGCTGCGTCGGGAGTAAACTGAATATTGAGTTGCTTTCATCTGCTCCTCAATATCGAGGCGCTTTCATCTGTCCTCAAGATCGAAAGAGATTTGATACTGAGGCCCCAGGCTGTCGAGCAGATTAAATCACCAGAACGGCAACCTCGTAATGAGCCAATAGGCTTTATGTTGAAAATGTTTAAATGTTGAAAAGAGGAAAGGACATATGAAGGTTAGAAGCTGAAGATGTTACCAGGGAAAAGAAAACAAGAAAAAAAAAGGAAAACTGTCTTACTAGAGTTGGGTTTAATTGGTCTACAGTAAATGTCAACAGAGGTAAGGGAAGGTTGAGATACAAAAGAAAGTTTACCTGCAATAATTAATTAGGGAAAAGGTTAGGCTCAAGGCGGTGGAAAAGTACGTCGAGCATGTAATGATATGACGTAATACCATTCTTTCATATCATAACGTCGGGCGCAATGTTCTCTATACTTAGTTCATAGTGAGTGAGCTTTGTGCTGATGTTGGTGGTGGTGGTTGAGATGGTGGTGGTGGTGGTGGAGTAACTCAGGCCTTGTGGGAAAGTATGTTTAGTAGAAAGAAGAAGAAAACGACGACGAAGAACATGAAGGAGATAGAAGAAAATTAGTAGTAGATTAAGAAGAAATTTTAAAAAGTGAACGAAGATGAAATGACAAGAATGAGGATGGACTGGTCTTTGGAGGAGAGAGGGAGGGAGGGAGGGAGGCAAGCAAGAAGGAAGGGAGAGAAAGAGAAGAGAAAGAGGAAGAGGGGGTAAATGAAGAAAGGGAGATAAGCAGGGAGGGTGATAGAGAAAGAGAACTAGTAGGAGGAGTAGAATTAAAGGAAGAAGGCAAGCAGGGAAGAAGAGAAAGAGTAGGAGAGTAGAAGGAAAAGGGGAATGAAGGAAGGGAGATCAAGAGCAGGAGGAGGAGGGAGGGAGGCATGGAAGAAGAGAGAAAACAAAAAGAGTAGGAGTAAGAAGAGGAGGGGAATGAAGGAAGGGAGATCAAGAGTAAGAGGAGAAGGAGGGAGGGAGGCAAGCATGGAAGAAGAGAGAAAAAAATTAAAAATATTGGAGTAATAAGAGGAGGGGAATGAAGGGTGAAGGGGAGGGGGGGTATAATCCAGACGTGTGGAATTTTGTCGTGTGTCTCCGCGTCCCCGCCGAGATGAAGGCATTCCTCGACCTTACCACACGCACTCGAGCTGTTACCGAGGGAGGGAGAGACACCGAGGACGAGCTGTTAATTGCGCCGGAATAATGCATCAATAAGTAATAAGAAGGCAAAAAAGATGTGGTCGGGAATGGAATGGATAGCCTGTCCAGGTAAATACAGGTAGATGAATAGATAGATAGATAGATAACTCGACTGTGTATAGATGTGTGATGTTGTACAGATAGATATGTGGTGGAGACTGTAAGTGGAGTAGAATGGCTTACGAGGTTTATAGAAGTTTAGAGGTAGATATATGGATAGCTAGAGAGAGAGATAGATACATACAGATGGTTGAATATAGTGAATGCTCGTAAGAAAATCCCAAGCAGAAAAAAAATGCATGAACTATTTATATTCAATGCTTTTAATTCATTCTGTCTTTGCTCATTCTTTTTTTACTTTTGTTTTTATTTTGCCGGATTACCATGATGAATGCTTGCGCTTGAAGGTGAGTGGAGTTACCTGGATATCAACCTCACCTGCGTTCATGAAATCTCCTAAACTCCCCCTCAGGTGTAGCGATGATTTCCAAGTGAATGACTACAAGACGTTAATATGAATCCGAGGTGGCAGGAGAGAGAGAGAGAGAGAGAGAGAGAGAGAGAGAGAGAGAGAGAGAGAGAGAGAGAGAGAGAGAGAGAGAGAGAGAGAGAGAGAGAGAGAGAGAGAGAGAGAGAGAGAGAGAGAGAGAGAGAGAGAGAGAGAGAGAGAATATCCACACTTTCGAGTAACAAAAATAAAGGAAATAATGATCAATAGAAAGAAATAAAGCGAAAGGAATGTTAGTTATAAATGAGAGAGAGAGAGAGAGAGAGAGAGAGAGAGAGAGAGAGAGAGAGAGAGAGAGAGAGAGAGAGAGAGAGAGAGAGAGAGAGAGAGAGAGAGAGAGAGAGAGAGAGAGAGAATAGTTCCAACGGTTCCAACTCCCCCCGCCTTGACCGACCAACGCCTCTCGGAAAGATAACGCGGGACCTGATTCCCTCCCTGATATTAGGCCGATAAGGGGATGAGGGAACACGTCCGCGGCGGGCCTGGCGGGGGCGGGGCGTTCACACCTGTCTCATCTTTTTTTTTCCCTTTTTATTTTTATTTTTCGGCCGTCACCCTTTTTGTCTGTTGCTGCTGCTGCTGCTGCTGATGATGATGATGATGATGATGATGACCCTCCCCCCCTCTCTCTCTCTCTCTTTTTCTGCCAGAGAGAGAGAGAGAGAGAGAGAGAGAGAGAGAGACTAGAAACGAGAGACGAGAATGAGAGAGAGAAAACGCTAGAGGGAGAGAACCCGGGGAAGGAAAGAGCAAATATTTAACAAGCCGAACCGCTAAGATGGGCTCATAGTCTGCTGCCCCGATTCTCCGCGATATCAATAGTCTCAATGTAACTCTGATGTGCATCCAATAAAGCTGTAGTTATCGCCCTCAGTTTAGACGCTTCACTGCCCGCGCGATAAGATACACGGCCGAGAAAGAGGAGGAAGGGAGGCCGGCGGGAAGGAGGAATGTTGGGGCAAAGGAGGAGGAGGAGGACGAGAAGGACGAGAATTTGGAGGAGGGGGAGAGGAAGGATGAGGTGTAGGGAGGACTAGGATAATTTAAGGAGGGTAAGAATGGAATACGGAGAACGAGAAACAGGATTAAACTGAACAAAAGGAGGACTAGGTTGGTTCAAGGAGGGTACGAATGTAATACGGAGAATGAGGAACAGAATTAAACAGAACAGAAGGAGGGCTAGGCTGGTTTAAGGAGGGTAAGAATGTTATACGGAGAATGAGGAACATAATTGAGCAGAACAGAAGGAGGAGAGTTGAAAAGGAAGATGAAGTATTAAAATGTACAGGGAGAACTAGGCTGGATAAATTAGACTAAAAATAGGATATGTTGAATGAGGAACAGGAGGATATTACTAACGATGAGCATGGTGGTTAAGGCATAAAGGAAAGAAGGAAATAATAAAAGAAATGAAGATGAATAATAGAAAGAAGACTCAAAACAAAAGAAAATGAGCATATTGGTAGAAAATCAACACTTGTATTCTTATAGGAAACATACTAGATAGAGAAACAATGGTAGAAAGAGCCAAAAAAACGAATTAGGAAGTGTTTCAAGGCAAGTTTAAATATTGTAAGGATGAAATCGAAGAAAATCAGTGAAAAGTAGAACCGAAATCCACATATAAGATAAGAAAGTAAGAAATGTGTGGAGCAAAGTAAGGGAAGCAAAGAGAGATAAAGGAGATACGAAGATACAAGATAAAGGCAGAAATATAAGGCAAAGTTGAGCACAGAATAAAAGAAACGTGGAAAATAAGATATAGGAGATTAAGATAGAGAAGATAATGAAAGAATGGAATAGTTAGCAACGTAGGAGAACAAAGGAAGATACGAAGAGTTATATAAAAAGATAAATAGAAAATTAAGGAAAAGGAATACGAGTGATATAGAGATGATGAAACAAAATATACTTAATAGGGTGAAAGAAAACGGGAATCGGGTGTAAGAGGAGAGGGAGGTATTTGAGGTATACTGAAAAAGAAAGGAAAATAAAGTAAAAAGATTCGATTTGTGGAGAGAGAGAGAGAGAGAGAGAGAGAGAGAGAGAGAGAGAGAGAGAGAGAGAGAGAGAGAGAGAGAGAGAGAGAGAGAGAGAGAGAGAGAGAGAGAGAGAGAAACGGAAAGACCATTACTGTGGGCGAGGAGGAAAGGAAATTTGAGAGAGAGAGAGAGAGAGAGAGAGAGAGAGAGAGAGAGAGAGAGAGAGAGAGAGAGAGAGAGAGAGAGAGAGAGATTTTTCCTTACTTTAGGTTAGGGATGAAGGGACAGGAAGAGATCGAAGAGGAGGGAGACGGTGATGGAGGTAAAGGAGGAGGAGGAGGAGGAGGAAGAGGAGGGGGAGGAGGAGGGGGCCATCTGTAACCATTCTTTACCTCCGTTGACGTCTCATCACGCCACAGACACCTCCCTTCCTCCCCTTTCCTCCCTTCTTATCATCCTCTCTCTCTCTCTTTTTGGCGACCTTTTTTTCCCTCCCTTCCCCTCTGTTTGACGTTTCCCCTATCCCTTTGTACTGTTCCTTCCTCCTCCTCCTCCTCCTCCTCCTCCTCCTCCTCCTCCCGCACCTTCAGAATGCTTCGTAAACACCCGCGTCTGTTTGTCCTGATGTCTGTTCTTTTGTTCCTATTTTTTTTTTCATCTTCACTGTTTTTTTTTCTTCATTCGTTCGCTCGTGTGTTCGTTCGCATTTTTTTTTTCATATCGTCATCTTTTGTTTCTATTATGCTTTTTTTTCCTATTCTTCCTCTTCCTCCTCTTCTCTCTTTTCCTTCTCATTTTCCTAGTTTTCGTTTTTGTAATTCTCCATTTTTTTCCCATTTTCTCCTCTTTATTCTTATTTTCTTCATCTTTTTTTCCTTTCGTTCTCTATTTTCTCCTCCGTTTCGTTCTCTTATTTTCCTATTCCTGTCTAATCCTCTTCCTCTTCTTCTTCCTCTCCTCCTCATCCCCCTCTCCTCCTCTTCCTCATTTCCTCTTCCTCTTCATCTTGCGTCCTTTTCCTCTTGTCTTTCCGGCCTCTAATCTATTATTGGATCATTTTTTTTTTTTCTCTCGTAGGTAAAATACGTCTAAAGAAATTTCTCTTCCCTTTTTTTCCCCCTCGTGTTTTGCATCCCTTTGCCTCTCGTTCTTTATCCGCGTCTCTTTGTACCAATTTACGGGAAAGTGTACATTTTTACCTCTTTTTCCCCTCTTCTTTTCCTCCTTTCTTTCCTTCTTTGCCTTGGTTAAAAAAAAAGATTCGTCCGTCATCCGCAGACCATTACATTTTCTTCTTTCTTTTCTCTTCTTTTTCTTTCTCGGTTTTAACTTTTTTCACCTAAACATAAAAAAGGTAATTGTTTTCTTTCTCGTGATTAGTTGCCATCTTTTAACTGTATTTCTTTTTCTGTCAAATTTATCGCACTCATGATTTTCAGATTTATAAGAAATTAAAAAAGGATATTATAGTCTTACCTCGTACTGAGCTGTTTTTCATCTCCTTATTTTGTTTCCCTTCCATTTTCCCTTCCTTTCTCAGATCTTTCCCTTCTTTCCTTCTATCCCTCCTTTCCTTCATCCTTCAGTCCTTACCATTCTTCTTTCCTTTTCCTTCATTCTCAACATCCCTCTTTCCCTACATTCCTTCCATTTTCCCTTCCTTTCTCAAATCTTTCCCTTCATCCCTTCTATCCTTCCTTTCCTTCATCCCTTTATCCTCATCATTCTTCATTCCTTTTCCTTCACCCTCAACATCCTTCTTTCCCTTCATTCCTTCCTTCCTTAAATCCTTCCTTAAATCCCCTACCATCTACCATCCTTCCTTTCCTTCATTCCTCCCATCCTTCCTTCCTTTTAGCCTTTCATCTCCTACCATCTACCATCCTTCCTTTCCTTCATCCCTAACATCCTACTCTTCATCTCTTCATCCTTCCTTCTCTCCATCCTTACGTTTCCTCTCCATGTCATTCCAGCCTCCATCTCCATCCCTCCATTTCCCTTCATCGACAGGTCTCTCCAAAATTTGCATAATGGTAAGAATATAAAGAAATGCGTATGTAAAATAAGGAAGAGGGGAAGGGAGGAGGAGGAGGAGGAGGAATAGGAGGAGAGGGGGGGCAACCAAATCAGTGAAGAGGGTTAACAGAGAGAGAGAGAGAGAGAGAGAGAGAGAGAGAGAGAGAGAGAGAGAGAGAGAGAGAGAGAGAGAGAGAGAGCGGCAGATAGTTCTCCAGTGATTGAGTAATTTGGGAAGAGGAAATTGAACAGGATAAGGGGAAGATTTAGAGAGGAAGAGAAGTAATGGGCGAGGAAGAGTGAGACGACCATTACACTACAGCCAGTCAATGGGAGAAGGAAGGGGAGGAAGGATACGGAAAGGGAGAAAGGGGGAGGGAGGAAAATGTGAGGAAAAGCAAGGAAAGAAAAAATGTCTTAAGGGAGTGAATCGAGAGAAGAGAGACACAGATAGTTAGAGAGACCAGGAGAGATAATATAAGTGAGGCAATGAGAGACAGAGGTAAAATAAAGAAAAAGAAGAGAGAGGAAGAAGGGAAGGAAGGGAGAAAGGAGAGAGAAAAGTGAAGAAGAAAGGAAAGGAGAATGTCAGAGGGAACGAAACTAAATAATAAAGAGACACACACAGAGAGAGAGAGAGAATATGAAAGAGAATGGGAGAGGTAAAAGAAGAGAGAGAGAGAGAGAGAGAGAGAGAGAGAGAGAGAGAGAGAGAGAGAGAGAGAGAGAGAGAGAGAGAGAGAGAGAGAGAGAGAGAGAGGTGAGCGAAGGACAAAGAGACGTAGATGACAATAAGAGGAACACAGAAAGAGGATTTAAGAGCAAAGAAGACTCGTAGAAAGAGGAATAATATCAGGAGAGAGAGAGAGAGAGAGAGAGAGAGAGAGAGAGAGAGAGAGAGAGAGAGAGAGAGAGAGAGAGAGAGAGAGAGAGAGAGACGGAAAACAACATCAAACAGGTAACGAAGTAGAGTACCACCAAAAAAAAAAAAGACAAACAAAAATAGAGGGAAAAAGAGGAAGAGAAACAAAGAAAACAAATACTAACTCGAAAAAAAGGGACAAAATAAAGTAGAAACACGTAGCAGAGAGAGAGAGAGAGAGAGAGAGAGAGAGAGAGAGAGAGAGAGAGAGAGTACATCGTTGAGACCACACAATTTAAGCCTTTGGGTGTTGCCGATCGAGGTCTTTCTTGTACATATTTGACGACTCGCTCTGCCCTGATGAGGTCCTTCTCTGCATCATTCACGCGGTAGAGAGAGAGAGAGAGAGAGAGAGAGAGAGAGAGAGAGAGAGAGAGAGAGAGAGACTAAATTTTCACCCCTACAAAGAAAACGAGGTGAGTAAGAAAAATATCCTTGAAATTATGATGCACGAACAGCTAAAAGAGAATAAATAGAAAGGAAAGATAGTTGTGAGAGAGAGAGAGAGAGAGAGAGAGAGAGAGAGAGAGAGAGAGAGAATTCTGTGAAACGCCATAGTGGAAAAATCCGAGGAAATTTAGTTTACCAAAAAATAATATATCAAATGAAGAACACTAAACATTATTCACAACAACGCGTCAGTAAATCAACTCTCGCCCCGGAAATCATTATGAAGACGAAAAATAGGAAAGGTTGAAACATTGGCGCTAAGAAAAAGGCGCTAATCTGAAACTCTTCATAAATTATCGAGTTAAAACGAGAAAATAATGAAGGACGAGACTGAAATGAAATAATGTGTTGCGAAATAAACATCAAAAATCAAAATCAAAAATGAAAAATAAAAAAAAATACTGCAACAAATAATGAACCAAAAGACAACGAACGAACGAACGAAAGAGCGAATACGAAACTTTTCACCAACGCCAAAAAAAAAAAAAACGAGAAATGGAAACACTCGAAATTCAAAGCAACGCAAAATAAAAAAATAAACAAATCCACGAACGAAAAATTGGGAGAGAGGGAGAGAGAGAAGTGAAAAAAAAACTGATTTGACAAGGAAACTCAGTCAAAGAACTTGTAAATGACCAGAGGGGAAAGAGAGGGGGAGAGAAGAGGGGAGGAGGAAGACTGGTGTGAGGGAAATGAGTATGTCCTGAGGGGAGAAGAGGGAGCGAGGAAGCAGGGTAGAGGACCGCGATGGAGAAAGGGAGGAGGGAGAGGGAGGCTAAGGGGAGAGGTACAGCGCTAAGGGAGAGGAGGAAGGAGGGAAAGCAAGGTGATTGAGAGGATAGAGGAGAAGGAGGAGGAGGAGGAAGGACCACGATGGAGAAAGGGAGAAGGGGGAGGGAGTCTGAGGGGAAAGGTACAGCGCTCAGGGAGAGGAGGAAGGAGGGAAAGCAAGGTGATTGAGAACATAGAAGAGGAGGAGGGGAGACCAGACTTTGGGGACTCTGATGACGGAGGGGAAGAAGGGAGGCGTGAGGGGGAACTCCACATAAACGAAAATAAAGCTAGCTGAGGGGACACGCTTAAGGGAACACGCGGAGGGCCTGTCAGGGAAGTTGAGGGGGCCAGTGAAAGAGGGTTTGCAGTCTTGACATGAGGGGAAGGGGCTGAGGGGAGCAACAAAGGGGGGGAAAAACAAAGTGAGGGGTTGGTGGAAATGCAGGTGAGAAGGGAGTGAAAAGGTGAGGAAGGGGAAGGTAAGGATGAAAGGGAAGCATAGAGGGGAGGAAAGAGGGGAAAGGAGGCATGGGCTGATATAGAAGGAGTGGGGAAAAAGGATGTGAGGGGTCAGCCGGGCAGGTGGAAATGCAGGTGAGAAGGGAGTGAAAAGGTGAGGAAGGGGAAGATAAGGATGAAAGGCGCGCATAGAGGGGAAAGGAGTCATGGATTGATATAGAAGGAGTGAGGAAAAAGGATGTGAGGGGTCAGCCGAACAGGTGAGAAGGGAGTGAAAAGGTGGGGAAGGGGAAGGTTAGAGTGAAAGGGAAGCATAGAGGGGAGGAAAGAGGGGAAAGGAGGCATGTGTTGATATAGAAGGGGTGGAGAAAAAGCAAGTGAGGGGTGAGGGGTGGAAATGCAGGTGAGAAGGAAGGGGAAAGTGAGGGTGAAAGGGGAGCATGGAGGGGAGGAAAGCGGGGTAAAGTAGGTGTGAGTTGATATGTGGAAGAGGAAGGAATGGGGAAGAGGGGACTGTGAAGGTTGGTTGAGGAGGGGAGGAGGAAGGGGAGTCTATATAAGGGAAAGATAAGGATAAAGGAATAATGCATGAGGGGAAAGTGAGGGGCGAGGAGGGGGCGAAACAAGGGAAATGCGTATATAATCAGTGTGGAGGAGAAAGAGAGGGGGAGATGGGGGTGGAGGCGTACTGTATGAGGGGAAAGAGGGGAAAATGAGGGTAGGGGTAGGGGAAAGTGAGGGGTCGGTATGGGGAATGCATATATAACTTTAAAGGAGGTAAGGGGAAGGGGAGGGGCGTGTAGGTAAGGGGAAGATGGGGGTGGAGTCGTACATTATGAGAGGAAAGAGGGGAAAATGAGAGTAGGGGTAGGGGAAAGTGAGGGGTCGGTATGGGGAATGCATATATAACTTCAAAGGAGGGAAGGGGAAGGGGAGGGGCGTGTAGGGAAGGGGGGATGGGGGTGGAGTCGTACATTATGAGAGGAAAGAGAGGAAAATGAGGGTAGGGGTAGGGGAAAGTGAGGGGTCGGTATGGGGAATGCATATATAACTTCAAAGGAGGGAAGGGGAAGGGGAGGGGCGTGTAGGGAAGGGGGGATGGGGGTGGAGTCGTACTGTTTGAGGGGAAAGTGGGGTGAGTGAGGGGAGTCGGCAGGAAGGGCTTAATATACTACACCGAGGGGAGGGCAGCGCCGGGATGGGCCTGCGGGGCGGACACTGCAATAGTAGCTCTCTGTGGCCTTTGTTGCCGCTGCGCCCGCCGACAGCCGCCCGTTCTCGCCCTCTTTTTGTCCTTTTTTCCCCTCCCATTTATTGTTTTTTCCTCCGTCCCCCTTATGCCCTACCTACCTCCCCTAACTCCTCCCCTTTCCCCCCAGAGTGTTCTTTTACCCTGCTTCCGCCTTTTCTGTTTGTCTCTCTGTTTTGTTGATTTTTGTTTTGTTTTGTTTTACGCTCGTGTTTCAGTTTCGTAAAGCAGGTGCGTTAGTTTGCCTTGTTTCATTTGGGCACTTTTCGCTGTTTCGTCTACTGTTTTACGTTCTTGTTTCAGTGATTGAGAACTTTATTATCATCTGTGTTTACGGACATAAAGATCTTAGTGAAAAAAGGTTAGTCTCTTTTGTTTCATTGGTGTTATTTCGCTGTTTCGTTGTTTTACCTCATGTTTCAGTAACGTAAATCCTCATCGTTGGTGGTGTTATATGGCCGGTTGGTCTTAGAGAATGCACGAGTTTGTGTTACTTTGAAGGCAATGCTTATGTTGGGTTTTATACGGGTATCAGGGTCTTAGTGAATGCATGAGTTCGTGTCGTGTGAAAACAAGACTCAGGTGCAAAATTTCGCCCGGCTCATCCTGGCCAGCCTTTGATCCCGGCCAAGTAATAACGGGTGAAGGAGATTTGCCGTAATGCTCCAATATTCGCAGCTCGGTTGTTCTGATCTCGTGGAAACATTTGTGCGGGGAAATATAACATAGAAATTAATAAAGGACAACGCGAAGGGAACACGGGAGGCAGGATTCAGAGAGAGAGAGAGAGAGAGAGAGAGAGAGAGAGAGAGAGAGAGAGAGAGAGAGAGAGAGAGAGAGAGACAGAGAGAATCATTATCAAAAGCCATTGTGTCTCTTTGTACTAATAATGAGATAGTGGTGATGATGATGATGATGATGATGATTGCACAGGTGAAGCGAATGTCAGGTGTTTACAGGTGTTAGCATCAAACACACACACACACACACACACACACACACAGCCCCTCCAGGCACTTAGCTCTCCCCTGACGTACAGCAAGAGGGGAGGGATGATTTACATGCCGAGTGTGTGTGTGTGTGTGTGTGTGTGTGTGTGTGTGTGTGTGTGTGTGTGTGTGTGTGTTAATGTTTATGCATGTGTATTTGTATTTTTATTGTCTGTTATGTGTGCATCTTTTACTGTTTGTGGATGTAAACCGTGTTCTTTGTCTTTTTTTTTTTTTTTTGTTGTTGTGTGTGTGTGTGTGTGTGTGTGTGTGTGTGTGTTTAGTGACTATTAAGCGACCTCGAGTGCTTTTCGATTCATATTTTTCGTTGTGCACGGCTCGTAGATGCTTAACAAAGCCCTAAAACACTGCAACACACTTCGTCACGCATTCAAGAAACTCACCCTTCCCAAACCTTGACTGAAATTAATTTGTGCTAGGAGAATTCTTACATCGAAATAACTTGTAGACTTTAGGAGCAGTCGTGCAGGAAAATACATGATAGAAAGTTAAGTACCAAGCGGAGTTCGTGACAAGACGCACTTCGAAGCTAAACAATGAAGCGAAAGTGTAATTCCCGGCTTTAGAAGTTTGTCAGTCCAGGTGTAATTCAGGTAATCACTCCTCGCTGTACACCTTGATGGAGTTAAACTTTATAGTAAAAAGAAAGTAATTGGACGGGGAACAACAGAGGTAGACGAATGACGGAAATAAATTTAGCTACATATAAAGTAATTAGCGTTCTGCATGATGCTAATAGTAGAGTGCAGGTCGTGAGGTAGTAGAGAAAAGTGAAGAAAATTATAAATGCTTTCTATGTATTATATT
>NC_066526.1:18767141-18779641 GCF_024679095.1 Eriocheir sinensis | reverse complement strand
CTCTTTCTCATTTCCTTTCTTTTTTTCTTTATTTGTATTCTTCCCTCTTCTTCCCCTCCTTTTTCTCCTCTTTTATTCTCTGCCTCTTTATTAATTACGTTCTCCTTTTCTTTCTTTCATCTCCTTCCCTGTCCAGTATATATTCCCTCTTTCCTTAGCCATAGACTTCCTTAGCCTATCTTTATCATTCTCTTCCATTTTTTTTTCTTAATTCCTTCCTCTCCTCCCCTTCGTTTTGTCCCCTCATTTCTTTGCCTCTGTTATTCTCCTTCTCCCTTTTTTTCTTCATTTTTCCTCTCCTTCCCCTCCTCTTACTCCCCTCTTCTTTTTCTTTCAGTCTATCTTTATCATTTTTTTTTCTTCTGTTTCTTTAATCTTTAATCTCACCCTCCTCCTCCTCCTCCTTTTTCACCCCTTCCCTTTTATAGTCTTTCTTTATCATTCTCTTTCTCGTTTTTTGTCTTGATTTGTTTCTTCTTTTGTTTTTGTTCATCTTTTATTGACTCCGTTTTTTCTCTCCACTCCCATTCATCTTTTCTGCATGAGTTATTATTTTTTTTCTTCAACCTCCCCTCCCCTCTTTACTTCGTCTTTCTTACATCTTCCATCCCCTCTTTTTCCCCTCTTTCTTACATCCTTTCTACTTTTGTTCTGCTTTTTCTTTGTTACTTAGAAAGGGAATTACTTTTATTTGCTTTCATTGTTTTCTCTTGATATTTTTTTCCTTTCCCTTAACTTCCCTAATACTTCCTACTCTCCTTTCATTTCTCCTCTTTTCTTCCTTTTTTGTCTTCGTCTCAGACTGTGAAAACGAGATAGATGGTTTTGATCAGCCACCTTTGTTATTTCCTCATATATTTTCCCTTCCCTTTTCATCCTAATTCGTCTGCTCTCCCCTTTCTCTCTTCTTTCCCTCTTCTTTCCCCCTTTCTTTGTCTACACCTAAGAAAATGAAGTTCTTTTTACTAACCTCTCTCTCTCTCATGTCTCTTTTTCCATCTTCTTTATTCCATTTCAATCTCTTTCTCCAGCATCTTTTTTTTATCTCCCGTCCCTTTCCTCCTCTTCCTCCTCCTCCTCCACCTCCCCATCTCCCCCCCTCTCGACACTGCCTCCACCTTCCTCTTTCTTCCTCGTCCTCCTCCTCCCCCTCTCCCCTTTTCGACAGTACCTCTACCTTCCTCTTTTCTCCTCCTCCTCCCCATCTCACCCCCTTTCGATATTGCCTCCACCTTCCTCTTTCCTCCTCGTCCTCCTCCTCCCCTTCTCCCCCCCTCTCGACACTGCCTACACCTTCCTCTTTCCTCCTCGTCCTCCTCCTCCTCCCCTTCTCCCCCCTCTCGACACTGCCTCCACCCTTCGTTTTTTTTTCCGTTTTTTTGAGGGGGCACGAAAAGGAATTAGTTTTGAGGAAAGTTTCGGCAGTTAATGGAAGGGTTGCGTACAGATATTTGCATTTGATGTAGAGGCAGGAAAGTGTGAAATGGTCTCGGTTTTTTTTTTCTTTCTTTTTGGTTTGAGTTTTCTTTGTTATTGTTGTTGTTGTTGTTTTGGTTTTACTTTCTTCATTATCCTTTCTTATGTTTACTTCATCCTTTTTTGTGACCTTGCCTTTTGTATCCTCTTATTTGTCTTGTTTTCTTGTTTTGGGTAATTTTTTCGTTATTTATTTTTCGTATTTTTTTTTAATCCGTCTTCATATTATTTTTTTATCTTTTTTGTGTCCATTTTTTTCTTTTTCTTTTCTTTTTACATTTTGGTCGTTTTTTATTTGTTTTTTTTATATTCATTATGGATTTTTCACTCGGCCTCAGTTTTTTATATTTATATCTGAACTTTTTTTTTATATGCAGCTTCCCTTCCCCTCTGTCATTTTTACACGTCAATTTCTTTTATTTCTTCTTGTTCTTTTCTTTCATTTAACTTAATCTCTCTCTCTCTCTCTCTCTCTCTCTCTCTCTCTCTCTCTCTCAAGCCCAGGTGTCAACAAGTATCATTTTTTTCTTTATTCTTTTCTTTCTTCCCCTTTCCCTGTGTTTGTCAAGGGCTCTCTATCTCCTCTTTATCCTCCTCCTTCCTGTCTCTTCCTTTCTTCTCTTCTCCACTTCCACAGCGTCGTTTAGAGGTGTTTTTTTTTTCTATTTTCTTCTACTCTTCTTCTTCTCCTTTCTTGGGTTTGTTTGTTTCTACTTCCTTCCTACTTTTCTTTTTCTTGGTCAGTTCTTTTTTCCCTCCTTTATTCTTTGTTATTGTTTCTCCTTCCCTCTTTTTTTTTCACATCGTTTTTTTTCATAATTATGGTTTGTTTATTTCAGTAACTTATTCTTTTATGTTTATATGTTCGTCTGTGTTTTATTGTGTCTTTTTTCCTTTTTATTCTTTGTTTTTCCTTCTATGTTCTTCCTCGCTGGCCTTGAGAGAGAGAGAGAGAGAGTGTTCTATGTTTTTCTCGTGCGGTTGTTATCTCAGTTTTGGTTTTATTATCGACTTTTATTTCCGGGAATCGGGTTCTGGCGGCCGGTTATCGCGAGGCATTCGAAGCGTTTCATGTTCCCTTCATTTTACTGCATATATGTTATTTTTCCTCCCTCTCTTTCCTCCTTTATCCTCTTAAGCTTCTCTTCATCTCCCTTTGTCTTCCTTTATCACCATGCATCATTCTCCTCCTCCCTCTCCTCTTCCTCTTCATCCCTTCTTTCCTCCATTCCCTTCTTTAGCTCCCTCTCTTCTGTAATCTCTCTCATCCTCTGCATTTCCCATTCTCCTCACGTCTCTTCATCTTCTCCACCTCTCAATCCTCTCATCTGCCCTCACTCTCTCTAATATTGTAACCACTCTATTTGCCTCTTGATATATTCGATTTACTGACCAGGTATTTCTCTCTCTACAGGTACGTGTCTTCTTCCACCTGCTTGGCTGATGTCTGGAGGTGAGGTAGGAGAGAGGGGTAGAGGGAGAGGGGGGGGGGGGGAGAGACGGAAAAACAGAAGTTGATCTCAGAATTCATGTAACTTAATATCGAGTGGCGTGGCGAACAAGTTAATGTAAGGCGAGGGAGAAGGTGGATTAGTACCTTGTGGTGTAGATTTGTGGTGTTGATGGTGGGGCAGGCGGGGACAAGGTGAGTGGCCAGGTAAGCTGCTCTGGTGATGCTGCGTGGAGGAGGAGAGCAGGAGAGGAGGAGGAGAAGGATGCTGAGAGGTCGAGATGAGTGATGCTGAGAGGAGGGTAATGGGGCTGAGAACAAAAAGGAGAAAGTAAAGAAGAAGAAGAAGAAGAAAGAAAGAAGGACAAAAAGAGGAAACAGAGGGACATTCAAAAGGAAATAAGAAGAGGAATGCAAAGATGAGAGAGGAATTCTGAGAGGAAGGATAGAAAGAGAGGGATGCTGGAAGGAGGAGGGGGGAGAGGAGCAAAAGGAGAGGAATGGTTAAAAAAGTAAGAGGAGAAAAAAAAGGAGATGAAGGAAGAGGAGGTAGAGAGAGAGAGAGGGATGTTCTTGGCTCTCCTTCATGTCTCATCCTTACACTTACACTCTTCCTTCATCCTCAAGTGTTACCAAGCAAAGGAAGAGGAGAAAAAAGGAGAAGGAAGAGGAGGTAGAGAGAGAGAGAGATTTCTTTGTCCTCCTTTGTTTCATCCTTACACTCACACTCTTCCTTCATCCACAAGTGTTACCAAGCAAAGGAAGGAGAGAAAAAAGAAGGAAGAGGAGGTAGAGAGAGAGGGATTTCTTTGTCCTCCTTTGTTTCATCCTTACACTCACACTCTTCCTTCATCCTCAAGTGTTACCAAGCAAAGGAAGAGGAGAAAAAAGGAGAAGGAGGAGGTAGAGAGAGATATGCATTATTCTCCTTCGTGTTCCATCCTTATTCTTATACTCCTCAACCATCAAGTGCAACCAACCATCTCACAGTCACTTATACGGATGCTTAGTCTGAGAGGCATCACAACAACCCTCTCGAAACCTACTTACAGCATCCTGATCCGCCCTCTTCCACCTGCAGTTACCGGGCAATCATTTTTCAATATAGTTAAAGCATAATTTACGTCGCGGCTCGTCATCCCTACAGCGAGAAGGAAGGAGGGGGTTGGATCCTATTATAGCCATCAGCTCTGACTTGAACTAACCCCGAGACAGCCTTCTTCCTTCTCGGTGATGTCAGATGTTTCCGCCGCCCACATGAACTATCCCTAAGGCCGAGAAGGAGATCAATCTAGTTCTTGAGAGTGTTTTTATGGGTTAATGGTACAGAAGAAGGGCCAGACTACCACCAGGGCCATAAAACTAACTCCTGAAATGCCCCAAACTCTTACGAAAGCTCAAATTTGTGTGCTTGGGCGCTGAAATGTTTGAGAAAGTCCGTATTACTTGACATTTCGGCGCCCAAGCACACATATTTAACAAGGCTTTCGTAGGAGTTATGAGCATTTCCAGGGGTAGCTTCATGACCCTGGTGGTAGTTCAACCCTTCTTCTTTAGCATGAGCCTAAGAGAACGCTCATTAGAACCCGACTGATCTACGTTCCGGCCATTGGGAATAGTTGATGTGAGGGGCGGAGGCGTCTGACAATGCGGACCTCAGTATCTTAAGCAGGCGGCCGGCAAGAGGTGATTAAGCGTTCACAGCACCGGCCTCACTTACTGTCTATTACCGTCTTAAATTATCCCCGAGAATGTTGCAGTGAGAGAGAGAGAGAGGGAGAGGGAGAGGGAGAGGGAGAGGGAGAGAGATCATGCCTCCAGGGGGACTAGTCTATCATACCTTACCCCGGGGATGTTGGAGGTGCTGCCGACTGCCTCCACATGCTCGTAAGAATCCAGGGAGGGAGGGAGAGATGGAGGGAGGAATGGAGGGTGAGGAGATGGAGGGAGGGAGTGTGATGGATGGAGAGACAAGCAGAGAATAGATGGAAATAGGGAGAGAGGTGAATAGAGGAAAAGAAGATAGGAGAGAAGGAGAGGATTGATATAAAGACGGAAAAGAGAGGAAAGGTGGAAGAGAAGAAAGATGAGAATAGAGGAAGAGAAAAGAAGATAGGAGGAATGGAAAGAAAATATTGTGAAAAGAAAAAGAAAAGGGAGGGAAGGATGGAGATGAAAGAGGGTGCAGAGGAAGAGACAGACGGAGAGAAAAGAGAAAATCAGAAGAGAGATGGAAGAAGAGACTGACGGAGAAAAAAGAAGAGAGAAGAGAGGAAAGAAAGGGAGGGGGGGGGGAAGGGGGGTGCAGACATGACGGAATTCGCGACTCTCCTCGACAAAAAGTGACCGCTCCTCTCCTGGCGGCAAGCAGAGGAGAGTTTCGCCGCCTCGCCCAGGAGTTTTTACGTGCATGGAGCCGCAAAATGTAGGCAGCCTCTTCACTTCTGTCTCCTTCTCCTCCTCCTTCTATCTTCCTCCTCAACTCTCATATCTCCCCCTCCTATCTTCTTCCTTCATTTTCATATCTCTCCCTTCCTTTCCCTCCCTTATTTTCCTGTCTTCCCTTTTTGTTTCTTAGCTCAATTCTGTTCTCCTTTCAACATATTTTTTTTCTAATCTTCTTATCCTACCTCGCTTTTCTATATTCCTCTCTCTAACTTTCTTTTACCTTACCTTCCTTTCCTTTCCCTTCCATTCCCTTCCTTTCTCCTCCCTGTTTTCCTGTTTTCCTCCCTTCCCTTCTCTCCCTTCTTCTCCCTCCCCTCCCTCTTCACTCAAAACACCTGTCCATCCATTCTCTCCCTCCCTCGTAACCTCCCTTCGATGAGTTGCTCCCCTCCCCTCCGCCCCTCCATCCCCCCCCCCCCCCCCCACACCCACCATCTAACTAGTCGGTGTATTCATGCGTAAACTTGATTAGCTCCTCCCGGTAACCTGATGATTCGAGGTGTTTGTGGCCTGGCGGGGAGCGGCGAGGAACAAACAGAAGGACGAGGAACAAAGAAGAGGTAGAGTATTAAGTCGAGAGAACAAGCAAGGATGAGGACGAGGACGAAGAGGTAAAAATAGGAAGCGCATCAGATTGAGGAAGGAACAGACGAGGACGAAAAACAAAGAATAGGAAGCGCATCAGATCGAGGAGGAAACACGGACGAGGACGAAGAGGAGGACGAGGAACAAAGGAAGAATATGAAGTCCAGCAACAATCAAAGACGAAGAACGGAGACGAACAAAGACTTAGAAGAGTACTAGACCGAGAAACAAATACAGACGAGGACGAAGATAAGAAATAGAGACGAGCTAAGATAAGGTCAAGTAACAAACACAAGCGAGGACGAGGACGAGGACGAGAGAGCCAGCGTGGTGTCCTTCGTGGGTATCAGCTGAGACCTAACCTGATGTTTCTCCTCGTCCTCTTCGTCGCCCGGGGGATTAAATGGCCCTAGATGAAGAAATAGTCACTGGTTTGCATTGAGTCTCTGCTGCGGGGTGCCCTCTAACGGTAAACACACACACACACACACACACACACACACACTCATACTCACACACACACACGATTCCATATATTTATAATCAGACAGGCGCCTATTAAAAGTAATTAGACTTTCTTTACAAGGTGAACACACACAATCACCGCAAGAAAAGTTAGCAAGAGGTCCCGTTACACCCAGCCAGTGCCCACGCCCACACGAGCACCTCCCCCCCTCGTCACCCACGCCCACACTTACACCAGCCAACACTACACTCATTACCTATAACTACCCCATGAGTGTGTGTTTGTTTGTGTGTGTAGGAACCTTTTGCCATCCTAAAACGAGTGCCATCTTCTCGTTTTGCATCATTACGTTATTTGTGCCTTTCAACGTTAATGAGAACTTTGTATTTCCTCTATTCAAGCTCCGTTCCTTCACCTTATCCTCTAGTTCTTAATCATATATATTCATCCAAGTGACCTTACACCCATCACGACCTTTAGCCATGCATCCTATCTGCCTTTAAACCCTCCACTGTGACCTCATTTTTAGTCCTTTCTCCTCTCTCCTTCCTTCTTTTCCATGTCCAGTCATCAACGTATTAAGCCTTCCTTTACCTAGCTACCACCCAACCTTCCGCTGTTGTGCTTCATCCCTCCCTTTTCCCTCCCTTTAAATCCTCCACTGTGACCTCATTTTTAGTCCTTTCTCCTCTCTCCTTCCTTCTTTTCCATGTCCAGTCATCAACGTATTAAACCTTCCCTTACCTAGCTACCATCCATCCTTCCGCTATTGTACTCCATCCTTCCCTTTTCCCTTAATCATTCGACTCTTTGTATGGTATTTTTTTTCCTATTGTTTCGTTCTTCCACCTTTTGCCCCTTTCTTTTCATCCACGTTCATCCACCAAGCCAAACTCTCCATTCATTACTATGTACACAACTTCATGGTATCTATTCTTTAACCATGATTCTCCATCCACCGCCATACTGATCTTCCACTTTTCTTCGCTCATCTACCTTTCCTTCATCCACGTCTATCGTCATCCACTTTTCTTCAGTCTTGGTCCCTCACTGCTCTGATCCTCCACTTCTCTTAGATCATCCACCCTTCATCCACGTCTTCCATGATCCACCTTTCTTTCAGTCTTGGTCCTCTTCACTGCTCTGATCTTCCACTTCTCTTAGCCCATCCACCCTTCCTTCACCCACATCTACCATCATCCACCACCTCTTTGTGTATGTTCTCTTCTCTCCATCCACTACATCCCTTCATCTTTAGGTTCTCCCCTTCTCTTTTCTTCTTCCCTTCTGCCTCCCCTTCACTCTCCCTTCAGTCCGGTGGCAGAAGTCAACCTCTTTTCATTTTTCTCTTTTTTTTTTTTTTTTTTTTAACTTCCTTCTTTCCTCTCTTTATCGTCTCTTTCCCTCCACCCTCCTCGCCCTTCTCTTAATCCCTCTATTCTCCAGTACATCACTTTGTTCTCTCTCTCTCTCTCTCTCTCTCTCTCTCTCTCTCTCTCTCTCTCTCTCTCTCTCTTTTCCGCGTTGTCTCTCTGTAATTACGCTCTTTGACGCTCATTTGCCCCTTTTGTTGCCTCGCCGTCATTCTAATTTATCTCCCTCCCCTCGTTTCCTCCCTCCTTTTCTCCCTCCACTCCTTCCTATTGACATATCTCTCCCTCAAGTCCCTTCTGTGCACGCTCTCTCTCTCTCCCTCTCTCTCGGTCTCGGTCTCTCTCTCTCTCTCACTTTATCTTTCCTCTCAGCTGCGTCTCTCTCGTTTTAACCCAACTTTACTTTTTTATCGCATTTTCCTCCGTCATTCCGTCTCTCCCCCTCCGTATCTTTATTCCCCATCGCTTTCCTCCCCTTATTCCTCCTCCTCCCTCCCCTCTGTCATGCGTGAGGTCATTTGAGGTCACAGAAGTCAGTGCTGGCGGGTGAGTCACGGTAGGTCATCCGTCTAACGCTGCTGTGAGGGAAGAATGCGGGAAGTCTCATTAGTTTTGGTGTGCCGGTGTTTTGCTTGTGGTGTCTTGCTTCCATGGATTGCTTTGTGTTCTTTGTATGCTTCCGTTTTCTTTCTTGTCGTTTTTCATGTTTATTTCGTAACGTTTTCTGTGGTTCTGGTTAACGTTTTTTTTTTTTTCCGCGTTTTTTCTTGCTTCCGTTTTCTCTCATTATGATTTTCTTACTTCATTCAATAACTTCTTTTCGTAGTTCCTTTTTGTAGCTGTATTGTTTTCTGTCTCTTTGATTGACCTGTTTGTCTTGTGTTGCCTGTCTTGTTTGGATCAATGCGCATTCTTCTCTTCATCTGTTTTATGTTATGTGATATTTTTTCTGCTTCATTTCATAACTTTTCATGTACTTCTGATTTTCTTGTTTGTTTTTGGGCTTCATCTTCATCATCGTGTTTCTCCTCCCGTTTTCCTTCATCCTTTTCATATTTCAACCTTTGTTTTTAAGTGAATTGCATCTTTTTTTTCTAATTCTAAATATTTGCACCCATCTGTGACTCGTTAATATTTTCCTTTATTTTGGCTTCGTTTAGGTTTGAATGTTATGTTTAGTTTGCTTTTTTTTATATTATGTGTTTTACCTTATTTTATACATCTTATACATCTTTTTATACATCTGTTGGTAGTCAGTTTGTCTTTTTATATTACGATTTTTAGCTTTTTTTTTTTACATCTTAGTCAGTTTTTTTTTATCATGCATTTTATCTTTACTTTTAGACATCTCAGAATCGTTAATTTCTTATGTATCTTTGAATGACTGACGCCTGACACTCATCTGCTAGTCCTGCGTCGTCTTATCATTGGCCGTGTTATTTACTGCTGTCCTTTGTTTTCTGTTTTGTGTTTCTAGACGCCTGCTTTTTATTTTTTTCAGGGGTGTTTTCTATCCAATTTTATATTGTCTACTCTACTGCATTCCATTTTCTTCGTTTTTTCCCGTGTTTCCTTAGTTTCTCTTATGTTTGTTTGCAGAAGCGTTGGTTAATCTACGTTTTCTCCTTTTCATCGTAATACCGCATCGTCCGTCTAAAAAAGCTTGCCTGCCGTTTATTTATTTTCGTGGTGGAAGCTGCTGCGTGTATGTCTGTTGTACCATGTTCCGTTTTCCTCGATGTTGTTTACCTCATGTTTATACGAGTAATTAGACAGAACCGGTAATTCGTGTAAGGTTCCTTCCATACCATTTGTTTGTAAGCTAGTTTGGGAGGTGGTATGTTTGGGGTTAGGTTGCTGTCTGCGTATGCGTGTAGGGAGGGGGGAGGGGGTTGTCTGCTTTGGTTCGTACCCTCTCAAACAGAACCGGTAGTTAGGGTAAGGTTTCTTCCATACCATTTGTTTGTGAGTTAGTTTGGGAGGTGGTATGTTTGGGGTTAGGTTCCTGTCTGTGTATGTGTGTAGGGAGGGGGGAGGGGGTTGTCTGCCATGCTTCGTTGTCTCCATTCCTGTTTGGTTAGTCTTCCTACACCTCCCTCAGTTTTTATGTGGTGTGAATTATTTCCTCTTTGTCCGCTTGCTTATTTTCCCGTCGCCTGCGCATTTCTTTTGTTCTGGGTGACGCACGTGTTGTTTGCAGCCTTCCAGTCCCCCCTTGTCTGCCTGGATATAATAGGGGGGGGGGGGGGTTGTCTTTATTGTCTGCCGTCCACCGTTGCCTCTGCGTTTTTCTATTTTCCTTTACACTTTTTTTAGGTCCGTGCTGCCGCCATTTTTGTTTACAGCCTTTCATTGTCTTCGTGTTTGTCTGTTTATACGTCTGGGTCGGACTGCAGTAATTATTCGTGTTTACAGCCCGCCATTGTCTTCGTGTCTGTCTCTCTCTCTGTCTGTCTGTCCGTCTTGTTACTTTTTTGGGCGTCGCGGCGTCCTGTTCGCCGCGATAACACCTCCCGCGGACTCAGCCCCAGCCAGCAGGTCTCTCCGCGCTGTTAAAACTAAAAGATTCATAAAATAGTAATTAATCTGACTCAACCCCGAGGTTTTATTGCACATATATTCCGGATAAGCGGTTCCACACGCCAAGCAGAAGCAATTTTCCTATCAAGCGTCTCTCGTATTTTCATTCTGAGAGCCGCGTGGCCTTCAGCTCGCTGTTCCGATGGCCCGCGAAGGGATGAACGTTAAGCCGCATTGCTGTAAATACCGATAAAGAAAAAGGGATAGCATATTTTAAAGATCCATTCCTGTTCCCGCGAAGATTTGCGATGGGGGTCGAACGTTGGGCCGGCGGTGACACATGTAGCAGTCACTCCAGGAAGCCAAGGAGGCGGGAGGAGGCGCAGAAGAAGGAGAACAAAGAGGAGGGAAAAGAGAAGCAAAAAAGTGAGAGAACGAAGAGAAAAGGAGGAGAAAAAAAGAGAAAGACAGGGATGAGGTGCAGAAAGACGACCAGAAGGAGGACGAGGAGGGAAAAGAGAAGGGAAAAAATGAGAAAACCAAAAGACTGGAGAAAGAAAAGAAATAAAAAATAAAAAAAGAGACGAGGAACAAAGACTAGGAAGAGTTTCAAGTTGAAGAAAAACACAAAAGAGGACAAGAACGAGGAACAAACACGAACAAAGAATATATGAAGAGGAACAAATACAGACAAAGGGGAACAAACACAGACGAGAACGAAGAAACAAGAGGAAAAAGAGTAGGAAGAGTATCAGAGGAGGACCATGAGAAGGAGGACTAAGACTTGTGATATACAGCTGATGAAAACAATCCCACAATCATAATTCCAACTAGTAAGAAACGAAATCAAGCGCCAGGAAGATAGAATATACATTGAACACTTCTCTCTGATAGCACGAAGAAGAGGAGGAGGAGGGACAGGGAGAGGAAGGGCATCAAAGTAAGAGTGATTAAGGAAAAACATGTCGACGGTTTGGCTTCTCGCGGGGCAAAATAATGCGATAAAATAAAATACCGGGGCGTAAAAGTGTCTTGGCGCAGTTACGTTGATAGTGAAGGGAGATGAAATTGTCGAGAGAGAGAGAGAGAGAGAGAGAGAGAGAGAGAGAGAGAGAGAGAGAGAGAGAGAGAGGAGAGGAGAGAGAGAGAGAGAGAGAGAGAGAGAGAGAGAGAGAGAGAGAGAGAGAGAGAGAGAGAGAGAGAATAACCTAACCAGTTGATGCATATAATACTTTTTTTTTCTCCTCCTCCTCAAGAGTAACACCGCAAGCAAAGTTAATATTATACTTGATGCGAATACGAAGAGGCCTCATGATCGTGCCGGAACGCAATCAAAGGAGAGGGAGGAGACAGGTGTTAAAAATAAATTAATAAAAATAATCGCGTACAAAGGAAGCCGAATGACGAGGCGAAACCGAAATGACCGAAGAAGGAAAGAAATTTAATGGTGCAGGAAGACGATAGGTGGGAGGAGGAGGAGGAGGAGGAGGAAGAAGAAGAGGAGGAAGAGGAGGAGTAATCAAGCGGCGGGGTTGAGTCAGGTGCATCCCTACCGCCAAGTTAATTAATCCCTTTAGTTCAGGTGAGCCCTTATCCCAGGTGTCTCGAAAAGGGAGTTGGGGAGGGAGGGAGGGAGGGAGAGATCGGAGGAGAGGAGGGAGAGAGAGAAAACCAGGAAGGGAGGCATGGGGAGAGTTTGTCAGTCACCATCTTAACCCTTTCCTTCTCCCCTTTAACCCCCTCTTTCCTCCCCTCCCTCCCCTTTCCTCACTTGTCAAAGGAGAGAAGCTTAGGGGAAAACCTTTAGTGGGGGGACATTGACGCTGAAGGGAAGGGAAGGGGGAGAGAGAGGGGAGGTAAAGGGGGGTGGGAGCTTTAATTTCAGCGCCCGGAAAATTGCTCCGTTGAAAGGTTTTATGCCTCGATGTAAATACTAGGCCGCTAAGGGACATGTGAGGGTTGTCGGGGGGAGGTGCTTAGTTTTGGGTAATCAGCGGGGAGGGGGTGACACAAGCAGCGCCTCTGAGACCTCCGAACGTAAGGGTGATGATGCTGAGGGTCGGGGAGAGATGGAGTGAAGGGGTGAAGGGGGGTTAGGAGGGTAGGGTGAGGTCGTTTCATTATAAGAGGTTTATCGTCTCAGCGTTTAACAAGCAAGGACCGTGAACACTTGACAATATGG
>NC_066526.1:18757141-18762141 GCF_024679095.1 Eriocheir sinensis | reverse complement strand
ACCCTAAGAGAGCGATATATACAAAAAAAAAAGAGAAAAAATAGGAAGGAGAAAAAAGTACACAAAAAACAACAAAATCATGAATATGGAGTCAAGAGATTCATCAGTTATCGTCAAGAGTCGTCCTTCATCCTCATCCTACGAGAAGAAAAAGGAAGAAATAGGAAGGAAAAAAAAAACACTTCTCAATCCCAAAAGAAATAAGATAGATTTATAGAAAATAGAAGGAAGACGCGATAGATAAAACCACAGATAGATAGACTAAGAATATACTGAATAGACAAAACTGTTATGAAAAATGGAAACTTACTGATGGAGGAAAACAACAATAAAGAAAAAAAACTATACAACTTCTGAATAAAAAAAAAACGCAATAGACAGAGATAACAAAAACAAGACGTAAAACAAATACACACAATAGAGACAGACAAAGAGGATGAAAGCAAGACACACACAAACCACAAACAGACAAAGAAAACACACACACACACACACACACACACACACACACACACACACACACACACACACACACACACACACACACACACACACACACACACACACACACAAGAAAAAAAGTAAAGAAAGAAAATAAAAACAACACAACAGATAAACCACACACACAAACAGACACACACAAAAAGTAGACCGGATAGACAGAAAAACTAGATGACAGGAAGAGAAGGGGCGTGAGATATGGGGCGAGGGAAGAAATGGGCGGGCTGGAAGTTGAGTGATGGGCGGCTATGGGCGTGAGGACGGAGTAATTAGCCTGATGGTGGGCGTGGGGGGCGGGGGTGACGGGAGACAGCTGGCCCGTAAGTGTGGGTGGAGGAGAAGAGGGGCGGGAGAGTCGGGAAGGGGGGGGTGGGGGGGGGGGCATATTGTCTTGTTGTGTGGGGTGGGAAAGAGAGAGACGGAGGGAGGGAGGGAGGGAGGAGTGGGAGGAAATAAAGAGAGAGAGGGAGAGAGGGAGGGAAGGTAAATAGAGCAACGTGGGGCCTGGATATGAGCTGATGAGAGAGAGAGAGAGAGAGAGAGAGAGAGAGAGAGAGAGAGAGAGAGAGAGAGAGAGAGAGTGAGCGAGCGCGTAGGACCCCCCGAAAAAACTCCTTCCTCCTCTCCTTCCTCTCCTCGCTCTTCCATACACCACACCAGAATAAAAAAAGATGCGAGGAAATTATCAAAGACCAACCATATACTTCCCCTGGCGTCCATTTTTTCCCCTAACCAATCAAAAGGAGAAACCAATTTCCTATGGGGACTATTTTTTGAGAGGCTTCCGTCAACCTCGAGCTATTTAGACCCAATTTTCATCTACTGGCGAACTACGTAATTTATCCTCTCCCTCCTCTTCCATCTTCCTATCTGTCCTCCTCCTCCTCCCCCTCTTCTCTCCCCTACACTCCCCCTTCCTCCCCAGTCTCCATCTTACTCTCTCTCCTCTTCCCGCTCGCCCCTATCCCCCTACATCCTCCTCTCCTCCCCTATATCCGTCTCCCTTATTTCATGTATACGCTGTCAATGTTCTTCCTCTCCTCCGTCTGTCCTTCGTTCCTGGTGTGTCATTTACCTGTCGGGCGGAGAGTAATTACGTGAGGTGTAGAGGAGACTTGATTGTACGGTGAAGGCGGCGTGACGGAGGTGTGGAGAGTGTGTGTGTATGGGAGGGGACGTGTATGGTATGGTATGGCGTGGATGGTATGCGATTACTGTAGACAAAGGGATGTATTGGTGGTGTATGGGTGTATGGGTAATGTATAAGGGGTGGTTGGTTATAGTAGGTGTGTTTTGTGTGTTACGTGGCTGTTTTGTATTCGTGTTTAAGATGATCGTGTTGTATTTGTGTGTGTCTGGGTGGTGCTCTTGTGTAGGTGGTGAGTGTGTGGGTGTATAGGTGGATGAGTGGATGTGGTTAACAGATGTTTGGCTGGACTATTCTTTAAGTATGTGGATGTGATTGTTAGTTTTATAGTTATCATTTTTATTCTCTTACTCTCAACATTCATTTTAGTTATTCGTATTATTTTTTTGCTATTGTTATTGATATCCTAAATAGTTCATACGTGTTCTATTTAACTGAGTTTCTATCTGTGTAAAATTCTGGTTTTACTGCGTCATTGTTGTTAATTTTGTCACTCGCTGAAATGTAAAATGAAATATCCGTTATGTTATTTGTTGTTTCTGCGATGTGTATAAAAATAATGTTAGGAATTATGTTTACACACACAACAACAACACACAAAAAAACGTTGCAACAGCTGAAGGAGGAGGGTGGATGAAAACTAAACAAATGGCTGAGCGGGAATCGAACGAGTGGCATCAAGAGGAGGGCACTGAACGGGCACAGAGACGGCAGGGTATTGTTGAAGAGAAGAGGGCGGGAAGGGTACTATTCAAAGGGTGGAGGGGATGGGGAAAGGGGGTTAGAGGGAACGATTGAAAGGGAGGGGAAGAGGGAGAGAGGGAACGAGTGAAGGGGAGGAGGGGAGGGGAAGAAGGAGAGAGGGGAGGGGAAGAGGGAGAGAGGAGACGATTGAGGGGGGGAGGGGAGGGGAAGAGGGAGAGAGGAGACGATTTAAGGGGAGGAGGGGAGTGGGAAAGGGAGTAAAAGGGAACGATTGAAGGGGAGGGGAAGAGGGAGAGAGGGGACGATTGGAAGAGGAAGAAAGGGGACGATTGAAGGGGAGGAGGAGGGAAGGGGAAGGGGTGAGAGGGAACTACTGAAGGGGTGAAGGGAAGGAAGGGGGGGTGACTCCGGCACTTAAGCCAGTGATTGTAAGTGTTTGGAGAGTAAACATTTCACTGATTTAGCTCAAAACGTTGAAGGGATAAGATTAAAATGGAAAAAAAGGTTGCATATGGTCCCTTGTGAGTTTCTTTTATTAAGCTGTTCATATTTTTACCTTTGATTAGAAAGAAGAAAGAGTTGCATATGTGCCTTTGAGTTTCTTTTTTATTTAACTGTGTGATATTTTTGTATGTTATGTACTGTATGAATGTGTTAAATAAAGGAAATTGAGGTCCCAGGAAGACGTAGAGCTGAGAATTGCTTTGAAGTTAGTACGAAATTTGTCTTTTTCTTGTGTACTTGTGTTTTTATTTTCTTTACCGTATGAAAATGATAAAATAGAATGTCGATTGAGGTTCCAAAATGAGAGCTTAAAATTAGTTAGTGCGAATTATTTTTACTTTATTTCTTGTGTATTTCTCTGTGGTATATTTTCTTTACTGTATGACTATGATAAAAAAATGCCGATTGAGGCTCCTAAATGACATAGAGCTTAAAATTAGTTAATGCGATTTATTTTTTTACTTCCAGTGTATTTCTGTGGTATATTTTCTTTACCGTATGACTATGATAAAAAAAAATTGCCGAGCGGGGTTCAAGTATGACGTGGAGGTGAAAAGTGGTTTGAGGGTAGCGTGAAATCTCTGACTTACTACTTTTTTCTTCTTTTGTATTTCTGTGTGGTATATTTTCTTTACCGTATGACTGTGATAAAGAAAATGCTGATTGGGGTTCCAGAATGACGTGGAGGTGAAAAGTGCTTTGAGAGTAGTGTGAAATTTCCGACTTCTTACTTTTTTCTTTTCTTTTTTCTCCGCCCGTGGAAGCGTCTGGTGTTACCCGCTGTTCTTCAGGTCTCAGGTTTTCGCCTCGTCCTTCTTCGCCTCCTCCAGACAGCTGCCCGACACCCGATCATTAGGGCGTTATGCAGCCTCTCCTCCTCCTCCTCCTCCTCCTCTCTTTTTCTTCCTCCTCATGTCGGATTTGGCTCGCGATCAAGAAGTGAACAGTCTATTGCATGAAACACCCTCTTCCCTCCTCCTCCTCCTCCTCCTCCTCCTCCTCCTCCGCTACAGTCTCTCCAACGCCCCTCCATGTTATTACTCCTCCTCCTCCTCTGCTGTTATCCCGTCACCTCTTCCATTCACCATTCTTCTTCCTCCTCCTCCTCCTCCTCCTCCTCCTCCTCTCATCTCTCGCACCTCCTCTATCACCCTCTCGTTGCCTTTTCTCTTGCCTGTTTTTTTCCTTCTCTCCATCTCCCTTCCTCTCTCTCCTCACCTCCCCCCCCCCCCTTCCTCTCTCCTTTCCTCCTCTTTCTCTCCCCGCTGTCAGTCCCCCGTGCACCTTCTCTGTTGTTAAGTTGTCGCCCCTCTCCCCCCCCCCCCCTTATCTCTCCCCCCTTTCTCCCCTCCCCCCATTTTTCACCTCGTCTCATCTTCTTTCTTATCTTCTGTTCCTGTTGCATTATTTTTTTTCACTTATTGTTATTTTATTTTTTATTAGTTATTCTGTTTTTTGACGTATTTTCTTGTGTTAAATTATGTCTGTTTTATTTTCTTCCTGTTGTTGTTGTTCTCCTTCTCTTCCTTCTCTTCCTTCTTCTCGTCCTCCTCCTCCTCCTCCTCCTCCTCCTCCTCCTCCTCCTCCTCCTCTTCTCCTCTTGTTATGTTGTCAAGTTGACCTTATAATGCTTGTAATTTTCCCACCTGTTCTTTAGTGCTCAATACCACCTTGTTGTTATCCTCCTCCTCCTCCTCCTCCTCCTCCTCCTCCTCCTCCTCCTCGATTATTTTTGACCTATCTCCTCCTGCTTTCTCATTCTTGATCTACCTCTCTTTTTCTCCTTTTCTTTCGTCCTCCTTTTCCTCCTCATCCTCTTTCTCCTCCTCTTCTTAGTTCTTTTCCTCCTCTTCCTCCTCCTCCTCCTCCTCCTCGATTATTCTTGACCTATCCTCTTCCTTTCATATTCTCGATCTCCTTGTCTTTCCTCCTCCTCCTCCTCCTCCTCCTCCTCCTCTTTCTCATTTATATTTTTTACGATCGGCTCTTCTTCGAAATACTTTTATTAAAATTCTTTTCCCTGTTTTCCAGATATTCCTTTTTTTTTTCTTCCGAACGCTTCCCACTTTTTCCTCTGATCTTTTGTTTCATATTCTCTCTCCTCTTCAGACTTGTGTTTTCTTCTTCTCCTTTATTTTTCCCT
>NC_066526.1:18722141-18752141 GCF_024679095.1 Eriocheir sinensis | reverse complement strand
GCGAACGAGGATAAATTTAACCTGAATGCCTCCTTATCATGGGAAAGCCGGGAGTGATTCGGCTGGATGTGTTCTGTGTGGATTTCTTTTTACTTTTTTTATGGGATATTTTGTTGTTTTAGTTACTGTGTTTTGTTATTGATGTGTTTTTTGTCGCGTTTTTATTGTGTGTTAATCGTGTGTTTTTTTCTTCGTCCTGTTTTCTTTTTAACTTTTTTTGCGTCTCGAGTTTTTGTTTTGTTTTTGTTTTGTTTTCGTGTATTTCCTTTTTTTCTGCGTGTCTGCCATTATTGTGTTTTACGATTTTTTGTTTGTCATTTTTCAGTATTCATCCTTTCGTTTCTCATTTCCTGCTTTTTTTTTTTTTCATCAACTTGTCTTTTTTTCATCTTTCAGTCGTTTGTTGATATTCTTTCCTTCGGTGTTTTTCATCATACTGTGTTTCGCATTACATGACTATTCCTGTTTTTCATCGTTCAGTTTATAGGTTTATTTTATTTCTTTATGATTCTCCACCATTCTGCAAACCGAGTATTTATATAAGGTGAAGATGTCGGATTTTTAGGAAACCTTGGTATTTCCTGTGATGTTTTCCCTTTCTGCCTGGAGGGAAAGGTAGGAAGGGTGGAGCAGAACGGCTGGTAGGACAAGAGGTCATGAGTGTGGTTTAAACTTACCGTATAAATATTGGCCTAATGATACCTTTGTTTTGGATTAATAACGCCCCTTCCTTTCCTTGTCTTGGGGTCCTTGCTGTTATCACTCAAGGTACAAAGTTTTTAGGTTAATTCCGGTCAGGCCAAGTCAGGTTCGGTTAGGTCAAGTTAGGTTAGGTTCGACAAGACATCTAAATACGCCTTATTAATCTTTCATCTCTATCTAATTTCACTTCTCTCTCTGCACACTTCCTTCCTTTCTCTTCTCTTCCTTTGACTCCTTCTTTTTCCTTTTTCATCTCCCTCTTTTCACTTCTTCCTCCCTTTGCACTTTTCTTTCTTTACCTTACGTCTCCATCTTTACTCTTCTTCCTCCTCAAACTTCACCGTCATACGTCCGTTCTTCTTGTTCCTTATATGACCAATCCAGATCATCTTTCCCCTCGTAAAAACAAAACTATCCTCACTAAATCATCTTTATACATGTTGCCCCTCAAGGCCTTCTTAGTAAACGTTATCATCCGCGTTTCAGAATTACCAAGCTACTCCCAAATACCCCAAGAGGTTTATATATCCTTTTGACGTACCTTCCTTGTGTTAATTCCTCCGCCGTGTTACTCTCCCTAATACCCCAAGACGTCTATCCCTTTTAATGTCCCTTTTCTGAGCTGTTTCCTCACACGTGTTACTCTCAGGGTCTTCACACAAGCTCGCCCTCGCCTGCTCTTTGCCCGCTCAGGAGTTTTAGTTGAAGAGAAGTTAATTTAAGACCGCCAGACCTTTCCAACGAGGGCGTGCCGGGGATTTTCCATCGGTGAGAGAGAGAGAGAGAGAGAGAGAGAGAGAGAGAGAGAGGGGAATGTTGGTAAAGACGAAGGAAGAGAAGGCATGAACGAAGGATGGAAGGGAGAAGAGAGAGAAGAAAGAGGTGGAAGTGATACTGGAGACGGAGGCTGCGAGAGAGAGAGAGAGAGAGAGAGAGAGAGAGAGAGAGAGAGAGAGAGAGAGAGAGAGAGAGAGAGAGAGAGAGAGAGAGAGAGAGAGAGAGAGAGAGAGAGAGAGAGAGAGAGATGGGTACGTTAAGTGGGAAATAAAGAACAGGAAATTGGAAAAAGAATATCGTAGGAAAAGAAATAGATGACGAAGGTGCTAAGGAGAGTGTGAGTATTGAGAGGAAGAATGAGGAGGAGGAGGAGGAAGAAGAAGAAGAAGAAGAAGAAGAAGAAGAAGAAGAAGAAGAAGAAGAAGAAGAAGAAAAAAAGATGATAGGTATGATGATGATGTGTAGGAAGAAAGTAAAGAATAAAGAGACGAAAACAACAAGAATAGGAATAAAAAGAAAAGCAAGATATTTGAGGAGAGCAAAAGATGGATGAAACAGAAGCGAAAGAGGAGGAGGAGGAGGAAGAGTACATCAAATCGTCCCTGTAGGCATGTTCCTCTTTCTCCTCCTCCTCTTCCTCCTCCTCCTCCTCCTGTGATCTCGCGTCTCTGCTTCATCTTGACGTGTTGTAAAGCCTCTGATCCCGTGAGTCGAAGCTTCGTTTTTTTTTTTTTTTTTTTTAAGATCACATGTTGACAAGATCCACTGCGCTCTCTCTCTCTCTCTCTCTCTCTCTCTCCTTCACACAGTCGCTCTCTCTCCTCTGTTCTGTTTGAGTTCCATTTCTTGTCAAGTTTACATGCTGCATATTTATACTTATTCTTTTCAACATTCGATTCCGCCTCACCGAATCCTGTTACCCTCGAGTTTTCCGCCTCTACGATTTTTAATATGCGTTCAGACTTGTGAGGAGGCAGAAGGAGGACGAAGGAAGAGGAAGGAGGAGCACATTTTATACGACTCTTGCACAAAATCTCTCACTGTTACGCCGGTCTCCATTATCCTCACTCTTTTTACCCTCTCGTCTTTCCTCGTATTGTCTGTCTCTCTCTCTCTGTCACGTGTTGAAAAGCCTCGAGTACTTCCTGAAAAGGCAAATCAGCGTCGCTCCTTCTTTTCTTTCGCCCTCGAGATCAAATTTGAAAGAAGGAAAAAGTGTTGAGTTCGAGAAATCCTTCCTTCCTTTTTGCGCTGCCTCCCCCCTCCCCCCTTTTTTTTATTCCTGGATCTCTGGGAAGGACTGAAGCGAAGGAATCGATCTTGAACTCTTCGAAAACTGTCTTTGTTCTTACTTCAGGAGGAGGAGGAGGAGGAGGAGGAAGATGAAGAATACGAAGAAAAATTAAAATTCAATGAAAACCGATGAAATAGCAGTTATATTAGCAGTAATAGGTGTAGAAATATGTGTAGTAGTAGTAGTAGTAGTAGTAGTAGTAGTAGTAGAAGTAGTAGTAGTAGTAGTAGTAGTAGTAGTAGTAGTAGTAGTAGAAGTAGTAGTAGTAGTAGTAGTAGTAGTAGTAGTAGTAGTAGTAGTAGTAGTAGTAGAAGTAGTAGTAGTAGTAGTAGTAGTAGTAGTAGTAGTAGTAGTCGAAGCTGAAGATAAAGAACGAAAAGATGAAAAGAGAAAATAAAACATGGAAAAAAAATAGTTATGCAAGTGTTGTTCTCGTGTGTGTGTGTGTGTGTGTGTGTGTGTGTTGTCATGTGTTTGTCCCAAGATTAATGTGTTTTTCCTTTGCTTATTGCAGGTACGTACGTCTGGCAGCGATGGGTGCGGAAGATGTTGTGGGTGCCTACTGTACGATAAGTGTTGGTGGTGTTTCTTTAGTCCTAACTCGCGCTGTCTGTCTCTTGTCTGTCCGTCTCTCTCTCTCTCTCTCTCTCTCTCTCTCTCTCTCTCTCTCATGGTATTTGCAGTATGATTAAGTAAAATTATGAAAAAAAAGAAGGAAAAAAGTAAGTGGCAATTGCTGTATGCTAGAGAGAGAGAGAGAGAGAGAGAGAGAGAGAGAGAGAGAGAATGACTGGCCTAGAATTAATTAAGCAAGTTAATGACCTCGCCCGTCCCTGTTTAGTCTCTTCCTCGTCTATTTTCCATCACGTTGACCCCATACCGAGAGAGAGAGAGAGAGAGAGAGAGAGAGAGAGAGAGAGAGAGAGAGAGAGAGAGAGAGAGAGAGAGAGAATTCAATGCAAGGGTTCTTCAAAGTTCTGGAGTTTAAGTAAAAAAAAAAAAAAGGTCTGGTTATATCGCTATTTGAAAATGTAGGAAGGTGGTGGTGGTGATGGTGGTGGTGGTGGTGGTGGTGGTGGATCGTGAGTGGGTATTTGACACGGTTAGTTAGGCATCATTATCCTTGTTTCGTATGCTGTATGGTGGTGGTGGTGATGATGGTGGTAGTGGTGATGGTGGTTGACATGTTGAGAAGTGGTGTGTGTTTTTTGTCATGTTCGTTTCTCTCTCTCTCTCTCTCTCTCTCTCTCTCTCTCTCTCTCTCTCTCTCTGGTGGTGATGGTGCTGGTGGTGATGATTATAGTTGATATGTAGAGAAGTGGTGAGTGGGGTTTTTTTTTTGTCATGTTCGTCTCTCTCTCTCTCTCTCTCTCTCTCTCTCCCATTCTTTGTCTCCCGTACCTTTCCTTTCCTCTCTCCGTCCCGTCATTTAACCACCCTCCCATTTCCTGCCTTGTTCCCCTCCTCGTTTGCAGAGATCATGGACGTATTTTTTCCCTTTTTTCCCCACTATTGGAAGTCGAGTTATTACCCACGCCGCAGTTACTTTTACGAGAGCACACGTGAAGGAAGGAGTTAAGGGGAGGGAATGTTGGAAGAGTGAGGGAGAGGAAGGGAGCTAGAGACACAGACAGAGAAAGTTGCATCCTTCAAAGTTGTGGGTTCCATCTGTCTGTCTGTCTTCTCTTCGTTTGTCCCCATCTTTCTTCTCTTCTCTTCTTCTCCTCTTTCTTCCTTCCTTGTGTTTCTAAGGTCAAGGTATTTGAATAAGCAAACTTTGGACTGACTTACTTTACGAGTTCTTAAAAAATGGAAACTTTGACAGAAAACCAGTATTATATAACCTGACTGTCCTGTTTTTTCTTATTAGTTTTATTAGTTCATATTAGCAAAAGAACGATACGCTAAGAAAACGCCGCAGGACCACATAGGAATAGGGAAGGGATTATTTGGGAAACAAAAGAAAAACGTAAGGGAATCGAAATAACTTGCAGTCCTTCTTCGTCGTCCATTTGAAGAGGTATAAAAAAGAAAAGGAAACAATGAACAATCACCTAACAACATCTCTATTAAAGTATGCAAACATAATCAAACAAACAGATGAAAAGTAAGAGAAAAATTGCAAACAAAATCCGTTATGCAGCAACAGAAGAATATAGACGAAATATTAATAACAGACGAATACAAGGCTACACTTCGCTAAATAATCCAGACAAACAAAACGAAACCCACAATACAACACGGAAGAAACAAAAGATTGAACCCAAAAATCTCTGCCAAATAAACAGCCCAGGAAAAGTTAAGGACAGCAAACAGAGGAACGAAGTTTGTCTTAGTGGGCGCTTGAAACAAAGGAAACATACAAAACAAAAACACCAAAGCCAAAGAAGGAAAGAAGAAAATAAAGCAAAATTGAAGGACTTTTAAGTTTGGTCACAGTAGGGGGAAAAAAAAGTAGAGAAGGAATCGAACTCTGGAACCCTTGCAACACTGACGAATGTGACAGAAAACCACCTAATCAAAACTTCATAGTGTTACTTTACGTTAGTCAAGAAACATTACGTAAGGAAAATAAATAAGAAAAGAAAGAAAGGGTAATAAATGGAGACAGATGAAGAAGGGGGAACACAATAGAAAAGAGAAAAAAAATAGAGAATGTGATATTGAATAAAAAGGAACCAAGATAAAGAGAGAAACGAAACAATTCCCAATAGAGAGAAAACTATATGATCCCGGTCAAAGACGTTCATCACTATAGACATGCAAGGAAAAAAAACATTGGGGGAACGAAACTCTAAAAAAAAAAAACACTAAAACCAGACGAACGGACCAGAGAGAGAGAGAGAGAGAGAGAGAGAGAGAGAGAGAGAGAGAGAGAGAGAGAGAGAGAGACACACACACACACACACACACACACACACACACACACACACACACACACACACACACACACACACACACACACACACACACACCTGAGCGGCCCTCCCTCACGCCTCTCACAGACACTCTCCCGAACACTATCAGATAAACGGGTACTAAATCCTCCAGTCCCTCCTTGTTTACATTCCTGAGGGGGCGCCGTTAAGGGAGGAGGAGGAGGAGGAAGAGGAAGAGGAAGGGTAAGAGAAGATGATCACCCGTAGAAAGAGAATAGGACGTGTAGAGGGTGACTGAGGAGGCTTGAGCAACAGACGACGATAGGAAGGGGAAGAGAAAAGGGACAAAGTAGGGAAGGAAGAAAGGAAAGCGTAGAAAATAAGAATAAAGGTGTGTAGGCTTTGTTACGAAGTGGAGAAATAGGTGAAAAGGGGAAGAGAGGAACAGAATGATGAGGATGGTGATGAAGAGTAGACGAGATGATGAGATAAGAAGGGTGAAGAGGGCTGGAGGGACTTTATACGGAAGAAGGGAAAGATGGAGAAAAAGTAGATGGTAAAGAATGGGAGGAGGAGGCGAAATAAGAAAAGAACAGAGAAAGAGAATTGAAGAGAAGGAAACAGAGAAGAGGTGGGACTAGAGGAGGAGGGGGAAGAGGTGGGATAAGAGGAGGAGGGGGAAGAGGTGGGATAGGAGTAGGAGGTGGAAACATTCGCTCAAAGAAATAAAGATGGAAGAGAGAGAGAGAGAGAGAGAGAGAGAGAGAGAGAGAGAGAGAGAGAGAGAGAGAGAGAGAGAGAGAGAGAGAGAGAGAGAGAGAGAGAGAGAGAGAGAGAGAGAGAGAGAGAGAGAGAGAGAGAGAGAAGAACTATTACAAAAAACGAAAGATGAAAAAATATGTAAAATGGAAATAAGTGAAAGAAAAGTGAAAAATGGGAGAGAAAAAAAAGCGAACAGGAGAACGATGATTACAAAACAAAAAACAAAAACAAGACAAAAAAGGAGATAAATATAGAAAGGGGAACTATCTACCACGGAAAGGAAAGGTGAGAGGGCGAGAATTTAAAGGTAAAGGAAAGGGAAAGACGTGTAAACATTCTCCGGGGCTATTAAATGTCACGTGACGGCGCTTACAGACAGACGCGGCGGGGAAGGGCTCGGCGGATTCCTTCTTAAGCGCCTCGAGAGTAGGAGGAAGAGACGGAGAGAGAGGGAGAGAGGGAGAGGGGGGTGGCGTTTTCATAGGGGCGCCTCGCTGGGTACCTTCAACTCGACACCGCCTTTTGTCTGCCTTCACAAGCTGGGTACGGAAAGTGTCAGCGGGTAACAGCGGTGTGAGTACGGTACGAAAATGAAAGCTGATGGAAAGGGAGAAAGGGGAGAGATGGAGGGTCTGAAATAGAGGGAGAGTTGAGGCCAGGAGGAAGATGAGAGTTGAGGAATGGAGAGAGATGGAGAATGAAAACTGATAGAAAAAGGAGAAAGGGAGTAGATAAGAGGTTCCACAGTAAAGGAAGGAACTGCGAGATGGAGGGCCGAAGTTGAGGGTGGGAAAGAGGGAGGAAGGGTATTTCAAAAAGGGAGAAATGAAAACTGATGGAAAGGGAGAAGGGGGAGGAGATGAAGAGTTTCCAATAAAGGGATGAAGCTTCGAAATGGAGGGCTGAGGTTAAGGGAGGGTAAGGTAAAGGGTGTGTATTTGAAAAGGGAGAGAGAAACTGAAAATGAAAACTGATGGAAAGGGAGAAGGGGGAGGTGATGAAGAGTTTCCAATAAAGGGAGGAAGCTTCGAAATGGAGGGCTGAGGTTAAGGGAGGGTTAGGTAAAGGGTGTGTATTTGAAAAGGGAGAGAGAAACGGAAAATAAAAACTGACGGAAAGGGGTAAAAAGGGAGGAAATAGAGGGTTAGCAATAAATCAAGGGAGTTTCGAAATGGAGAGTTGAAGTTAAGGGAGTGTAAGGCATAGGATGTGTACAGAGAAACAGAGAGAGAGAGAGAGAGAGAGAGAGAGAGAGAGAGAGAGAGAGAGAGAGAGAGAGAGAGAGAGAGAGAGAGAGAGAGAGAGAGAGAGAGAGAGAGAGAGAGAGAGAGAGAGAGAGAGAGAGAATGGAGCGAGAGACAATATGTAGTGGAAAGAGGGAAACAGAGAGAGGGAGAGACAAACAGAACGAGGGAGATGAAGGGTTTGTGGTGATGGGAGGGAGATAGAGGCTGTAAATGTGTAGTGGAAGGAAGGAATGGGTGTGTATAGACGATAGAACAATGCGCTTATGGGTGATAGAAGCATTGAAGGGGACACGGAAAGAAGCAGAAGAAGGATAAAGAAAGAGGGAAGTCGTGGAGAATGGAAGAGGGAAAAGGGAAACCGAAAGAAAAACAATAAAAAAGAAAAGTAAGATGAATAGAATGCAATAAAGGGAGAAAGATGAGAGGCATGCGAGAGAGAGAGAGAGAGAGAGAGAGAGAGAGAGAGAGAGAGAGAGAGAGAGAGAGAGAGAGAGAGAGAGAGAGAGAGAGAGAGAGAGAGAGAGAGAGACCGAGACCGAGACCGAGACCACAGCCACTTGAGATATATATTTTAAGACCAGCGTGTTTGTGTCTCTTAAACTCGGCGGCATAACTCGTCTCACATTTACCAAGAGTCTCCAAGTACCCCGTAAGTACCTCTCGAGTGGCCCTGAGTACCCGTTGGAGTGGCTGTTGTGGTCGTGTCGCCCCCACAAGTACCCGGGCGATCATTGGGAGAGCGATGGACCCAAGACGCAGGCCTCGGTAACGTCGGCGCGGCATGAAACGGAGCATAGGTTTCATAACGTGGAGGATTGGATAGCACGGCGTATGGTATTGGATTGTGTTGTGGCATGGCGTGGAAGGGTGTTAGAAGGTGTATGTACGGTACGGCTCCTCCTCCTCCTCCTCCTCCTAATCGTCGTCTTTGTTTATAAATGTCTTTGTGTTTATTTAATCATTTAGTCATTTTTTCATTTTATTTCTTGCTTTCCGATGTGAAGTCGTATTAATGTCCGGCTTAACAGTTGCCAATCAGAAAAAAAGAGGATTGGTTGATTGAGGCGTTTGGTCTTGGTCAATTTTTTATTTTATTTTTAAGGAAAGGTGGAAAGAGAGTTACGTTGTTTTTCCCTCGTCTTCTTAACTTAGACGAACATAAAAGACAAGAATTTAGTAATGTGTTCTTTAGGCGTTTGAAGGTACGGTACACCTGGATTTCGTCCTGATGAAAGGTAGAAAGAGAGCTAGGTGAGTTGTTTTCCTTCTCTCTCCTAACTCATCTCATGGAAAGGAATGTAACTCTAAGAAAACAAGGACCAAAAAAATAGTAATGTGTTGTTAGGTGTTGTAAGATACGGTTAGAGAGGTTGAGGGATTGAAAGCAAGTTAGAGAAGTTGTTTTCCATCGTCGTCTTAAATCACATGGAAGCGAATGCAATGGGAGGAACAGAAAGACAATATTGTAGTAAGGTAAAGAAGTAGTAATAAGATAATGGTTTAGTTAGCTCAAGTTGCAGGTTTGTATAGGCGTCAGAGGGTAGTACGGCTGCCTTTCGTCATCGTAAAGAGAGGTCAAAAGAGTTACGTGAGTTGTTTCTATTCATCTTCTTCACTGAGATAGAGCGATGGAGAGGAATGTAGAGGGCAAACAGAAAGACGAGAACCCACTCATATGCCATTGATAAGAGAGAGAGAGAGAGAGAGAGAGAGAGAGAGAGAGAGAGAGAGAGAGAGAGAGAGAGAGAGAGAGAGAGAGAGAGAGAGAGAGAGAGAGAGAGAGAGAGAGAGAGAGAGAGAGAGAAACTTGACCTCACATACCAAGAAAACAATGATAAAAAATAAAAAGAAAAGAAATGCAATGTGAGAGAAAAAAAACTCATACACGAAGAAAATGAAAATAAGAATAAAAAGGAAGAGAAATTAAATATGAGATTGTAAAAGAAAATCCGCTTACACCAAGAAAACAAAAATCAGAATAAGACAAAAAAGATAAGAAATGCAATAAAAGAGAAAAAAAACTCCTCATACGCCAAGACAACGAAAATGAGGATGAAACAAAAAAAAATAAAGAAAGTGCAATATAAAAGAAAAAAAAATCATTCACACACAAAAAAGAAAATAATGCGTAAAAAATAAGATAAATGCAATATAAGAAAAAAAAACTCCTCATACGCCACGAAAACAAAAATAAAGACAAGACAAAAAATTAAGAAAGTGCAATATAAAAGAGAAAAAAAACTCATTCACAAAAAAAAAGCGTAAAAATTAAGATAAATGCAAAATAAGAAAAAAAATCCTCATACACCAAAAAAAAAAAATAAAAAAAAATAAAACGTAAAAAATAAAAGAAATGCGATGTAGTATTTAAACGAATCCAGACTGTGATGAAAAAGAGTCATTTTCGGCGTGATTATCCTTACTTGTTAGCAGATAATGAATGTGTTTTACGTGAGAGTGAGAGAATAACGAACACATTAGAGCTAATTGGACCTCCTTCCGCGCGTGTTTGGGGGCGAGCGCGGCTTAATTATACGCCGGAAAAGTTAGATTTCCAGATGCAGTTAACTTTTTCCGTTCCGACTCCGAGGGAAAATAAAAAAGAGTGAAAGAAAATTGAAAAAAGAAGAGAAGGAAAGTGAAATGGAAGAAAGAAAAGGAAAGTGAGATGAAAAAAAGGAAAATACGATGAAAAAAAGCTATGCCCATATTTTTTTTTCTTTTTCGATTCTAAGTGAAAAGAAAAATAAGCCGTGAGAGGGAAGGAAAACTGAAAAAATGAGGGAAAATGAGATGGGAAAAAGAAAATGAAAAAAGTAGGAAAATGGAAAAAATCGATGCCTATATTTTTTCCTACCGCGAGAAGGAAAGAAAATGGAAAAAAAGAAGGAAAATGAAGTGAAAAAAAAATATGCCCATGTGTTTTTTTCTATTCCAAGTCTGTGTGAAAGAAAAAAGCCGCGAGAAGGAAAAAGAAAATTGAAAAGAGAAGGAAAGTAAGATGAAAAAAAAACGATCCCTACATAATTTTGTCTTTTCCTTCTTTTCTTTTTTTTCCTTTTCTTTTGTTAGTTAAGAGTCCAAATGGAGACAAAAAAAACGCGGGAAGGAAAAGAAAACTAAAAAAAACAATGGAAAGTGAAATGGAAAAAAATCGAAGCCCATATTTCTGTCTATTGTCTTCTTAATTACTCGGTTTGTCTCCTAATGAGTCGAACAGCCATCGTATTGTATTGGTGGTCCGCTAATTACTTTTCCCTTGCTCCTAATTGTCTGGGGGGACTCGCCTAATTGCCCGGACTGCGGATGAAAGAAAACGGGTCCTGATTAACTCCTCCTTCCTCTTCAGCGTCTCACAATGACCCTCCCTAAATCCCTTCCTCCTCCACCTCCACTTCTGACCTCTCCCTCCCTCATTTCTTCTTCCTCTTCCTCCTCCTCCTCCACCTCTCCCTTCTTTCTTCTTCCTCCTCCTTTCTCTCCTCTCCTTCCGCTTTTAAACTCTTTCCGTTCTCTCTCTCTCTCCAAGCAGGTGATGGAGGGTAAGTTCATTAGTAAATTTGATCCGTGAGGGGAAAAAAAGGGAGAGGGAAAGGGAGGGGTTGGTTTTCCTTTTTATTTCCCCTCTTTTTCCTACCTTATTTTTTTACCTGTAGCGTTTTTCGGGGGCGTTCATTAAGGTAGAAAAATTGTATGGTAAAAGGCAGGTAGGGAAGGTGGCGTGTACAGCGGCGGTGGTGGTGGTGGTGGAGGCGCAATACAGGTGAAAGGTGTGGCAGGTCGGATGGTTGTATGGCGTGATAGTGTGGCCGGTGATGGGGCTGTGGTGTGTAACGTGTGGCTCAGAAACGGTGTGTGTGTGTGTGTGTGTGTGTGTGTGTGTGTGTGTGTGTGTGTGTGTGTGTGTGTGTGTGTGTTGTTTTGAGTTTACAGACAGCGGAAGGATAATATTTGGGGGCCTTGATGGATCTCTCTCTCTCTCTCTTCCGATTCCTTAGATATGCTTTTTCTTATTAATTTTCGCCCAAAACTTCTTGAAAAGGCCACTGGAGAGAGAGAGAGAGAGAGAGAGAGAGAGAGAGAGAGAGAGAGAGAGAGAGAGAGAGAGAGCACATTTTACCTTCTCCCTCATCTTCCTTCCTACCCATCTGCGTGTTCCTCCCTCTCCTCCCTCCTCTCCCTCCCTTCCTCTCTCTCTCTCCCCTGCTGCATCTCTTCCTCTTTTAACTTTCCTCACTTTTCCCTCCTCGCCTCTCCCTTCTCTCCACATCTCCACTTACAGGAAATCCATTAGCAAAGTCCGCCGCCCTTGGCTGTCTTGCGGCCCATCCAACGCTCCCTCCCTTATCTCCCTTGCATACCTTCTCCCTCCCTGCTTTTTCTTCTCCCTCAGCCTCTCCCTCAGCCTCCTTCTTACCTCATCTCTCCCTTCGTCGCTTATGCTTTTCTCTTTTTCTTTTCTTTTTCTTTTTGTTTAGATTTTTTATTTTACTTTATTTTTTGTTTTGTTTTTTGTTTTGTTGTCTGGTTTGCATTTAGTTCTAGTTTCATTCTTTGGTGTTGTTTTTGTGTATTGCTTTTTTGCGTTTTTTTTTTCTTTCTTGTTTCTTCTCTATGTATTCTCTCTCTCGTATACCTTCTTCTTCCTTTTTCTTCTCTCCCTCACCTCACCTCACCTCTCCCTTCATTCTATACTCTTCTCTTTTTCTTCCTATTCATCCTCGTATTTAGATTTTTAGATTTTTTTTTTATTTGGTGAGGTATTTTCTGTTATTTTCATTTTTTTTATTTCTACTATTCTTCTTGGATTTATTATTTTGTGTTGATTTTTTTCATTTTTTTTTCTCTTCTTATCTCGTTCTTTCTTCATGTATTATCCTCTGCATACCTCCTCCTCTATACATTCTCTCCTTCTTTCCTGCATACCTTCTTCCTCACTGCTCTTTCCTCCCTCTCAGCCTCCTCTTCCTCTGTTGTATACATTCTAATTTTTTTTCCCTCTCTCTGACTCGGAATATTCGCTTACTGCTTTTTTTCCGTTGCTTTTTCCTGTCATCGGATTATTTCTCTTAGTTTTGTTTCCTGTTTTTTTCGCGTTCATTTCTGGTCTTGTTTTCGGACTCGGTAATTTTTCTTGTCGCTACTTTTTCGTCTGATTCTTATCGCGTTCGTTCTAGGATACGTATACATCGCGTGCGGTTTTGCTTCTTACTTTGCATGTGGAGGAAAAAAAAGCATAGAGATAGCCGGAAAATATTTGCTAAGCTTCTTTTATGATGGCCAGCTTGTTTCTTTTTTCTTTTTTTCTTTTCCAATTCCTGGTATCTTGGTGCACGAAGGGTCGATCTAACTTCCAAGGATAAGAGATTTATTTTATATATTCTGCTTCGTAAAGAAAAAAAATATACATGAAGTAATACATGATAATTTTCTTCAGTGTATATATTCTGTAACTGGACTTGTGTATACAGAAAAGGCTATTCATTTTGCAATATTTAAAAGTAACTTGATATGAACAATGGACAAAATAATACCCAAGGCAACACTTGACAATTTATCATTTATTGTGACCAGACATATACAAAAAAGTCATGCGTATTACAGTAAACTATTATTTAAAAGTAATGTCCTTTGAGCAATACACTAGAAAATAATAATACATACAGGTGATCAGAGGTAAAAGATTAACGTTATAACACATTACAATTTTCTTTGGTGTATATTTTGTAATTAAACACACACGAAAAGTCACCCGTATTACAATTTATTATTTTAGCAACCTCATTTTTTGCAATAGAATGGGAAATGAGAACACTACAGGTGATCAGAGGTGAGAAATCAGCGTTACAATCGAACTCGACGTAAAACTACAGGTAACACAAGCGTCCTCAATCAGCCTCAGGTGTAGCACTTACCTGCCGGGTGGTGCGTCTGGGGAGCAGGAAGAGTGATTGGCAGAGCGATGTTACTCTGACTTTTGTGTACCTGAGAGAGAGAGAGAGAGAGAGAGAGAGAGAGAGAGAGAGAGAGAGAGAGAGAGAGAGAGAGAGAGAGAGAGAGAGAGAGAGAGAGAGAGAGAGAGAGAGAGAGAGAGAGAGAGAGAGAGAGAGAGAGAGTGTTAAACCAAACCTTCACGATATTTCTGTTTTCCTTCTCCTTTTCGTTTCCTACATCTCCTCAGCCTTGTTTTCTTTCACCTGAGAGAGAGAGAGAGAGAGAGAGAGAGAGAGAGAGAGAGAGAGAGAGAGAGAGAGAGAGAGAGAGAGAGAGAGAGAGAGAGAGAGAGAGAGAGAGAGAGAGAGAGAGAGAGAGAGAGAGAGAGAGAGAGAGAGAGGCTGAGGAATAGTCGACAAGAAGGACACCTGTTGACGTAATAGGAACCACCATCGGTAAACTTGTCAAACAGGTGTGGCCGATTTGTTTGCCCGACGCCTGGTTCCCGCGCCTCTTTTATATAGCGCTTGATGCCCCCCTTGAGAGAGAGAGAGAGAGAGAGAGAGAGAGAGAGAGAGAGAGAGAGAGAGAGAGAGAGAGAGAGAGAGAGAGAGAGAGAGAGAGAGAGAGAGAGAGAGAGAGAGAGAGAGAGAGAGAGAGAGAGAGAGAGAGAGAGAGAGAGAGAGAGGAATGTTGGTAAAGACGGAGGAAGAGAAGGGACATAACGATGAAAGAAAGAAGAAAGAGAGAAAAAGAAGGAAGTGATGTTGGAGACGAAGGCTGAGGATATGAGGAAGATAGGTTATTGTAGAGGGAGGGAGGAAAGAAGGGAAGAAGGGAGAGAAAAAGGAATAATTGGAAAGGGAGGAAAGCCAGAGAGAAGAGCAAATGAAGGGAAGGCAGTTAGCTAGTATTTATGGTTGGAGAGAGAGAGAGAGAGAGAGAGAGAGAGAGAGAGAGAGAGAGAGAGAGAGAGAGAGAGAGAGAGAGAGAGAGAGAGAGAGAGAGAGAGAGAATGATGCTTCCTCCTCCCCCCCACCCCCCCAGTCGGATAATAACTGCATGCCTTATTTTTGTTGCAAGTTGTTGTAAAGTTATTGGAGCCATGAGGGAAATCAGTCTCAATCTCTTACAGTTTTATCTTAAAGTTCATTCTCTCTCTCTCTCATGCATTCGTTTTATTTTTAATTATGTTTATTTTGCTTATTTTCAGGTAAGTTTGGCTGCCTTGATCCGTCTCCAGGTGAACGATAAGTATCTCTCTCTCTCTCTCTCTCTCTCTCTACGGTATTATATTCCCATTTACCCAAGAATATGAAAAGAAGAGAAGAATAAAGAAGAGAGAAAGAAGGTAAAGTAGAAAACTGAAGATTTGACTTAATTTCTCCATTTTCCATCTTCAATTTAAGCGAAATATGCAAAAAAAAAAAATCATAACCAAAAAAATAACTTGCAATCTCTTCCTCCTACGCCATCAACCTCTCCTCTCTTCCCCTCTTCTACTTCAACTCCCTCGCGTCCTCATCCTCTCTCTCCCCTCCCCTCCCTGTCTCTCCCTCCCCCATTACGACAAAAAAGAATTGGGATAAAAAAAATACAGCGAAATCGTTCTCCAGTTCCGGCTTATCTCCGCGTGGAAGCTAAATATAATTCGACGACACACAACGTCTCTCTCGCCTTCGTGACTCCGCATTCGGGCAAGCTTTTCCTCCCGCTACTTCGCCCAAATCGTGAGTGAAAGCCGGGCGAAGGAAACCGAGAGAAAGAGGCGAAAAAGAGAAAGAAAAACGGGGGGAAAGTGCGAGAAAAGACAGAAGAAAGAAGAAGAAATAATGCACAATCGGAGAAAGAGAGGAAGGCAAAGAAAACGTGGGGAGAGCGTGAGGATAGAAAAAAAGAAACTATAACACACAAGAAAAGGAAAACAGAAAGAGAAAGAAAATCGAAAGAAAAGGCGAGAAAAGTACAAAGAAGGAAAAAAATTCACAACCAGAAAATGAGAAAGAAAACAGAGAAAAGGAGAGAAACGAATGCAGTGAGAAGAAATAATAGTACACAGACAGAGACAAAGAGAGAAGAAGAAAAAAAAACGTGAGAAATGGCGTAAAAAAACTGAAAAAAGAGGAAATAATGTACAAAATGGAAAAGAATAGACGAATGGGTTAAAAAAGGAAGGTAGAGTAATACGTTATGAGCATCGATTGAGATAAAGTGAGGTACTGAGATTTATTTTCTTGCATGCCTGAGCGTTTTTCCGTGCGTGCGTATGTGTGTGTGTGTGTGTGCGTGCGTGCGTAAATGTACCAGCATGCGTGAGTGGAAAATACGCAAGCTATCCCTCCATTCCATACATCAAGAATAAAGAACAAAATTCACAGAAGTCAATAAAATAAAAAACTTCCACCATTTTTAAAACAATAGCTTCAATTCTTCGTCTTCCTTTTTATAAGAGAAAAAAAATGCTGCAGACGGAAGTGAGTTAAGAGCAAAACGTTATGAAGGGGAGGAGGAGGAGGAGGAGGAGGAGGAGGAGGGCGGGAAGAGGATCGATAAAGCTTACTTGTTACTGAAGAAGCTTGGGCTACTGAAGAGTCTAAAGGAGGATCACTGTCTCCTTACGCCCGGCAAGAAGAGGAGGAGGAGGAGGAGGAGGAGGAGGAGGAAAAGGAGATCTGGGAGCATTTAGAGAAAGTAAGAACGTTGGGAAAAGGAAAAATCACAGAGAAATCGCATAAAAGAAGAAAAAAGGGAAACAAGAGGAGGAGAAAAAAGGAAAAAGAGAAATGAGAGGAAATGAAGAAAAGGAAGTATTAGAGGAAAGTAAGAACGTTGGGAAGAGGAAATATCACAGAGAAATCGCATAAAAGAAGGAAAAAAAGGAAGCAAGAGGAGGAGAAAAAGGAAAAAGAGAAATGGGAGGAAAAGAAAGAAGAAAGGGCAGTATTAGAAGAAAGTAAGAACGTTGGGAAGAGGAAAAATCAGAGAGAAATCAAATATCAGAAGAAAAGAAAGAAAACAAGAATAGGGGAAGGAGGACAAGGAAGAGAAGAAGAGGAAGAGAGATAATAGAAAAATGAAGCGGTCTAGGAGGATTTAGAGAAAGTAAAAACATTGGGATTTACAGGACGAAAATTTACATACAGGAGAATATGAAGAGGAGAGAGAAGAGGAACACACACTCACACACACACACACACACACACGCGCAAACACAGGCACGGTCCCCCCTCACACACACACATACACACTCACACGCATCCCTTTCCCTCACCCCCAACCCATTTCCCCTCACACAAGCGCCAGCAAAGAATACAAAGAAAAGCTTGCAAGAGGAGGAGGACACGCGGGCAGGCGTTAACGATGAATGTAAGGAGGTTGAGGAGGATGAACGAGACGCGGCGGAAAGTAAAAGGTTGGACCGAGTGAGACGAACAAAGAGCATGAAAGAGGAAACGGAAAAAGCATGCGAGAGGAGACGAGGAAACAAGAGAATAAGAAGGGAAAACACGAGTACAAGACGACCGCTGGAAACAAGAGAGTGCAAGGAAACGCAGATTTGTTTAGCTTGTGGGAAAACGAAGAAAAGGGAAAGTAAAGTATAGGTTTGTGGAGACTTGTGTGAAAAAAAAAAGGATAAAGGAGAAAAAGATTAAGGAAAGATTTGTAAAGATTGAGAAGAGGAAATTAAAAAGGAAGGCAAATTTGTGATGAAGATTGTGTGAAAAGAAAAGGATAAAGGAGGAAAATGTTAAGGAAGGATTTCTTAAGACTGAGAAGAGGAAATTAAAAGGAAGGCAAATTTGTGAAGATTGTGTGATAAGAAAGAAAGAACCAAGAAACGCATATTTTTTGAAGATAGTGAGAGATGGAAAGGAAAAAGGAGGCAGATATGTGGAGATAACGTGAAAAGAAAGGAGGAAAAGATTAAAAAGACGCAGACTTGATAATTTTGAATGAGAAAAAGAAAGGGAAGGCATATTTTGGGAGAAGATTGTGCGAAAAGAAAGGAGGAAAAGACAAAAAAAATCCTGTAAGAAAATAAAACTCAGATACACGATTATAAAAAGATTGTAGGAAAAAGAAAAAAAATATGAAGAACGTGAAAAGAGGAACACAGGTAAATAAATATGAAAGTGAGAAGATAAATTAATGCCAAGCTGTAAACAGGTACTCAAAAGGATAAACAAAAAAAAGAGAAAACAAAAACTGGACATTAAACAAAGCAAAACAAAGAGGACGGAATTGCGTGGAGTGGAAGTCATGGGAGAGGAGGAGGAGGAGGAGGAGGAGGAGGAGGAGGATTATGTCTCTTCTTATGCGTGAACTCAACCTTCCTCTCAGGCTTTGTTAAATTTGCCTGGTTTCGAGGAGGAGGAGGAGAAGAAGAAGAAGAAGAAGAAGAAGAAGAAGAAGAAGAAGAAGAAGAAGAAGAAGAAGAAGAAGAGGAGGATAGAAAGAGAGAAGGAAGGTGAATGTGGAGAAAGAGAAGGTTAAAATAAATAAAAAATAAAGGAAAAGAATAAATAACAAGAAACAAGAAAGAAAATAAGAAAACGTAATAAAATGTAATAATAAACTAAATGATAAAGTAAAACACTCGCCATAACAAAGAAAATGAAAGTGGATATGACGGAGAAGGGAGTGATGCATTATATAACTTTTACGAGCTTCTTTTATGTTTTCACGTCTTTGTTTCTAACGACTTAATAATTTCGTACCTGGATCTCTCTTTTTAACTTTCCTTGGCGTACTAACTTATGTATACCTGAAATCATTTAATATTATGTCTTTCATTCTTCATCGTCAATTCCTCCATTTAATTCAACCTTATTATCATTATCCTCATCATAATCACCATCCCTACACAGCCATCATCATCAGAGCAACATTTAGCACTTGAAGAAGAAGAAAGAAGAAAGAGGAGGAGGAGAATAGAAAGAGAGAAAGAAGGTGAAGATGGAGAAAGAGAAGGTTTGAAGAAAAGAAAATATAGAAAAAGAATACATAAAAAGAAACAATAAAGAAAATAAGAGGAAATGGTAGGTTTATGGGTTGGCACTTAAAGATACTTACTTATTCGAGACAAAGCTGCACCAATACCCACACAGCCCCACAAACACCTATATTACTCACAAACCATACACAAGCACACTACGCCACTCCTAGGTCACACAAATCTACTTCTACTCTCACATATCTACACAGGAACACATCTACACCGCTCACAAAACACGTAAAAACACTCAACTACCACTCCCAGATTACACGCACAGTGCCACCACTCACAAAACACACACAAACACTTCCAGCACTCCTAGGTCACAAACAAACACCCACAGCATCCACAGATCACTCACAAACATACCTATACCACTTACACCGCTCCAGGTCACACACAAATGCTTCCCGCACCCCAGATCAACACATACATCCACAGGTACACTCACACAGCCGCACGTCCATTTCACGCCAATGGCAGACACTTCACCTGCCTTTCACGTCCTCCGGGTGACTCATAAACAAGCGACGAACCACCTGATGTCACCTGCCTCCGCCGACCAGAATAACGGCTGTCTGTGCTTCAGTTTTTGCTTCTCCTCGGGCAGCGTCTCGCCTCCTCTGTCACATTATGCAGGCAGTCTTTCTTTTCACCTTTGTTTCTGCCTGAATTACCGTTGTTGTTTTTCTTTTCGTGGTGCTCTCTCTCCGTCTCTCGCTGTCTCTCTAGCTCGCTCGCTCGCACTCTCTCACACACAGACACACACTTCGTAAACGGGTGAATAAAGCAATAGGCAGTTCACGGAGTTATGGGAAAAATAGATAACTGTATATCCTGCTGCTGTATCGAAAGAGGATAGAGAGAGCTTAAAAGTGCCCCAAAGTGGGAAAGGCAATTAACGCCCGTAGGTTTAGCCGGGTCACAGGTAGATTGCTGGACAGGTGGAGCTGCTCGCGATTCATGAAAATGGTGGATTGACGGACGGATTGCTTGGGGATGCATGAGAAAGGGAATCACTGCTCACGCTTGTATATTCACCGACCTCGTTTTGTTTTTCATCTCCATTACGCAGTTCATTTGATTATATGTTGACCTGGACTGCTTTATTTTTTACATAGATTAATTCGGGGTATATGTTACTGCTGCGCGTTGCTATAATTATTATACTTAAAGTACCCCGAAGTTTGTATTGTGTGGTTCAGGATATATAAATTAAGGAATGGATATAATGTTTGAAAGAGGGAGATTGAAGTAGATTTCATGGTGGGTTTTAAAGAGGCCGAAGAGAAAAACAGCCATTTAAATCAGGTTCTTAGTTTAAAAGAGAGAGAGAGAGAGAGAGAGAGAGAGAGAGAGAGAGAGAGAGAGAGAGAGAGAGAGAGAGAGAGAGAGAATTATAAATCAATCAATATTCAACCCGCGCCTTGCCAATGGGTCGCGTCCGTCTGGCGGGAAGTTCAAATTGGTCACGAGCTCGCTAATGAAAACGGGGCGTCGGTGGGCACGTTCCCGGCGGAGGGGGGACTCGGGGAAACCATTGACGGGGCGGAGGGTGATAAAGAGCTTCCGGGTGCCCTTAGACGCGGCCCTTCCGTCCCTCACTCCCTTGGGCGGACGGAACCAAGACAGACAGACAGACAGATAGGCAGATTTATAGGTAGCCAGGCATGCGAGATAGCAATAAATAATGGAATGAAATAGATGAAAATTAGATAATAAAAAGGTAATCTAAAGAAGGAAATTGATAACTTAAAAATAAATTAAAGAAAGAAAGGGAGAAAGACAAATAAAATGATAAAAGATAAAGATAAAAGACAGTGACGGTAAAGTAAGGAGAATGAAAAAGAAAAGAAAAGGTGGAATAAGATAAAAAAATAAAAACAGTAAAATGAATAAGTAAATACATAGATAAATAAATAAATAAAGATAAAAAATAGGAGACAGAGCCAGCAAAGTAAGGAGAGGAATATCAATAAAATAAAAAGGAAAGGAGAGAACAATAAATGGCAGGAAGGGGATGTCCGTCATGTTCTTATATTCAGGAAGTGATAAAGACAGACGATGAAAAAAACAATAAGAAAAAAAATACACCTGTTAACTAATTGATACTCGGAATCATTATGTTCTTCCCGTGATTATTAATGAGGACGAAAAAAACACGCACTTCAGCCAGCCATGCAGAAAATATATATTAAAAAACACTAAAATACAATGCAGTGATGAATTAATTAGTGCCCCCTCAAACGACCCCCTCCAAAAGAGAGCCGTTTATCATTTATTATATTCAAAGGAGAGAGAGAGAGAGAGAGAGAGAGAGAGAGAGAGAGAGAGAGAGAGAGAGAGAGAGAGAGAGAGAGAGAGAGAGAGAGAGAGAGAGAGAGAGAAGGAAGACGACGATGACGATGACACTAAGAAAAAAAGAAGACAACCTTGAATAGATGAAGAGGAGGAGGAAGGCGAAGAAGAAAAGAAGACGGAGAAAAATGACAAAGAAAACAACGAAGACGAGGAGGAGAACAGTTAATCAATAGAACCTCAAACAACAACCATTTACAACAACAACAAAAAATCATAAGAAAAAAATAACAACCTCAAAAACACCAATCACTCACCAACCACTGACTTAAAATCACCAAAGAAAACACACACACAAAAGAAAATCGCATCAAACAGCCTCCAGCATCTTCCCTCTCACCTGACCCCTCACCTGCATACCATATTCCCACCTGACTCAACTTTGCATCTTAGCATCGAGGAGGTTAGTGCCTGAGCGAAGCGGGAAGCGAAGAGGCGGCGGCGAAGATGATGAGTAAATGACGAAGATGACGTGTGTGGGGTTGAGGAGAGGGGAGGAGGGAGTGGAGGAGAGGGGGAGGGATGTATGCGGGGAAGGAGAGGGGAAAGAGGGTTGCTTGGGGGGAGGGAAAGGGGGTAAGACGGGGGAAGAGGGAGTGTGTCGGGGAGAGGGTTGTGGGGGAAGGAAAGACGGGAGTGGGTAGGGATGGGGAAGAGGGATGCGGTGGGTGTGTGCTTGATGTCCCCATGCCAAACGAGGCTGAGAGAGAGAGAGAGAGAGAGAGAGAGAGAGAGAGAGAGAGAGAGAGAGAGAGAGAGAGAGAGAGAGAGAGAGAGAGAGAGAGAGAGAGAGAGAGAGAGAGCATGTAACTTGTGTCAAAGAGGAGATGTTTACAGAGGCAGGTGATCTGATAGGTGGGATGCTGGGTGTGTCAGAGAGAGGCAGAGACAGAGAGACAGAGAGACTTTCTACGAGGCCAAATTTATAAATGTACAAAGAAAAAAGAAAAAAAGGAAAAGGGAAATGAGACCAGATAGCAATTATGAGACACTCGACGTTGACATAGAGACGAACAGAAGAAAAACAAAGAAAAAAAGGCCAGCAAATGAGAGTGGAATAAGGAAACAATAGAGAGAGAAAGAAAAAGAGACAGTCAATTGAGGCCATTTATAGAGACAAACAGACCTCAGAAAACCCGAGCAAGGAAAGAACAGACAAATGAGAACAGCACACCAATTCGCATAAACATTTTACATGAAGACGAAGAGGAAAGAGAAAAAGGAGGAAAAAAAAGCGACGAAATGAGAGAACAGGGGAAAACAAAATAGACAGAGAGAGAGAGAGAGAGAGAGAGAGAGAGAGAGAGAGAGAGAGAGAGAGAGAGAGAGAGAGAGAGAGAGAGAGAGAGAGAGAGAGAGAGAGAGAGAGAGAGAGAGAGAGAGAGAGAGAGAGAGAGAGAGAGAGAGAGAGAGAGAGAGAGAGAGAGAGAGAGAGAGGTGTATCAGGTGCCGGTGGTGATGCAAATGAGTAGTGACACAGCAACGAGGAGGAGGAGGAGGAGGAGGAGGAGGAGGAGGAGGAGGAGGAGGAGGAAGACAACGACGAAGTGAAGAAAAAGAAAAGAAAAGACAACCTAGAACAGATGAAGAAGAGGAGGAAGGCGAGGATGACGAAAAGGAGGAAAAGAATGAACAAGAAAACTACAAGACTGAGAATAAGAATAAGCATGAGAAAGAGGAAGAAGTAGAGGAAAGAAAAGACGAGAACAACGAAAAGAGGAATGAAATAGAAAACCACGCAAACGAAGAGAAGGAGAATAAGAAGAATAAGAACGAGAACAAGAGGAAGTTGGTGGAGAGGAAAAAAAGAAAACTACAAAGACGAGGTAAAGTGGAGGTTTAAGAACGACATGAAGACGAGGACGAGGAAGAGGAGGAGGAGGAGGCAGCTGGGACCAAAAGATGAAGTGTAGGCTGCAAGGCTTTTCAGAATGCCCCGGCCGTCCTGTGCATAAGTAAGCCTCCTCCTCGATTCCTAATATAAACAGAGGAGGAGAAAGAGGCGCAGCTGAAAGAGAGGGAGAGAGGAGGGAAAGGAAGATTAGCAAGAGTGAGAGGACAAGAAGGCGGTAGAAGAACGATAAAGAAAGAGGAGGAAGAACATTGGAGAAGACGAAACGGTAGAGAAAAGGAAGAGGAGCAAGAATAAGAGAACAAGAGGGAAGAGGAAGTGTGCAGATAGGGAAGGAAGAGAAAGAGGAGAATAAGACGAGAAACGAGAAAAGGAAAAGCATAGAACAAAGGAGAAGAATGAAGAGGAAGAACAACGTAAAATAAGAGAATGAAGAGAAGGAGGAACATAAAAAAAACGAGAATTGAAGAAAGGAAGAGAAGAAGAGAACGTAAAGGACGAGAAAGAAGGGAAATAAGGAGCATTGCAAAAAGAAAAGGAAGACGAAGAGGAGCTTAGGACAAAAGAAGAAGGAAAAGGAAGAGAAGGAGGAGCTTTATTACGAAGAGGACAAGGATGAGAGGGAGAAGAAGCGTTGCAGTACATTAGTTTCACTCATTCATTCCTTCATTCAATACAGTTTCATTCTTTTTCATACGGTTTACTTTCTTATATATACTTCTTTGTACTTGTTTCCTTGCTTAGTTTCATTTTATTTGTCTTCGCCGCAGTTGTATGCCTATGTTACCAGTGTATTTTCATCCTTTTTTTCTTTGTTATCGTTGTTTTTTATACCTATATTTTCCAGTTTAGTTTCATTCTTCCTTTTCTTTATCCTTATGTTTTCCAGTTTAGTTTCATTCTTCCTTTTCTTTATCCTCATGTTTTCCAGTTTAGTTTCGTTCTTTCTTTTCTTTATCCTCATGTTTTCCAGCTTAGTTTCGTTCTTTCTTTTCTTTATCCTCATGTTTTCCAGTTTAGTTTCATTCTTTCATTTCTTTATCCTTATGTTTTCCAGTTTAGTTTCATTCTTCCTCTTCCCTTCTCATCGTTTTTAATATTCTTACTTAATCGTTCTTTTATGCTTATTGACCCTAGTAGAGTTTTTATCCTTTCCCGCTGGAGGGCGTGCGAGTTAATAAATGCCACGAGTCCGCGATGGTGGTGGCGAATGAAATATCGTATGACTAATTCGCCGGGTAACCGATGAGTAGATGAGGCATTCGTCATACCCAGGCGGCGTCCCGTTAAATTAACATACAATGGGAGACGAAGGTGAGCGGAACTAATTAATAAAACCCGAGGGAGACAGGACACGGCGAGGAGAAGGAGAAGGAGGAGGAGGAGGAGGAAAAATCAAGGGACACGCCGTTAGGATGAAAGGTGAAGAGAAATTAAAGAATAAATAATAGAAGAATTATAAAAAACGTAAGACCACACACACACACACACACACACACACACACACACACACACACACACACACACACACACACACACACACACACACACACACACACACCACTCACCAACATGTCCCCAAGAACTTCGAAGCACCAATTTTCAGCTCACTTCCTCAACGAATAGCGGAAGGAACTCACTGTAACGAATTGCCTCCGGGCAGATAGACCCCTTGAGGCAGGCAGACTTGGGTTGGTAGGACGGACCCAGGACGCTCCAGGAACCGCCCCAGAGCCTACAAATGGGGACAGAGGACGCAGTGAGGCTCCTTGTGATCAGTATGCTGGGGGACGATGGGTAGAGTCTGTTATTGGGTGATATTAGCTACGGGGAGTGAAGAGGGAGTGAGGGCTGCGAGTGGAGCGAAATACGGAGTGTGTGTGAGTATGGGTGAGTTCCTAGACTGTGAGTGAGTGAGTGTATGTTGGTATAGTCATGTTTGTGTGTGGTTGTGAGTGTGTTTTTATTGCTTATTATCGTGTCATTTTTGTTTTCTTAGTATTCGTTGTCTGAGTGTGTGTGTGTGTGTGTGTGTGTGTGTGTGTGTGTGTGTGTTGTCGAGTTATGGGTGGCTGACTGATTGCCTGACTGTGTGTTTTCTTCCTCATACTGGTCTTATTCATGTTTCTGGTGTCTTTGTGTAACGTGTGAGTGTATTTTCATTAGTTATATATTGTTCTATTGTGTTTGGTTCTCTCAGTCTTCGGTGTCCGCTCTCGTCCTTGCTTTGATCTGTTTTGTCTTCGTCTTTTATCACTTTCCTCCCGTCTTCGTGATTCCGCTGTGCATCTTCTCTCTGTTTAGTGTCATCCCCTTCTTTGTATCCTCATTTTCTGCTTCTTCTCCTTTCTCCCTTTCTCTTTCTCATTACCTCGCTGCTTTTGTCATGGCGCTGCTGCTGCTGCTGCTGAAGATGACGGCGTTGCAGGGGGAGCTTTTCTAATTGTCATTCCTTACTTTATATTCCCTTCAAGCGTGTTTAATTCGCTCTGTTCCGTGTCGCTGGTCTCTGTATTATTTCCTCGTAGAGTTGAATCCTATTGACACGCTTAATCCCACACAAACAGCGAGGAGTCACGGATCGAAGGGCGTTCAGAGGGTATCGAAGCAGCGTTTCTAGTATTACGGCGCCTGAACCTTCGTCTCAGTCCATTGCGTTTAATTTTCTCCCGAGCATTAGAGGCAAAAAGGTCTGAAGATTGATTCGGGTGATTAACAAAGATTAAGAGGGCGGAGGGGGACGGCAAGGAAGAAGGGGAGAAGTAGGAAAGGAAAAGAGATGAGGGCGAACTAGACAAAGAGAAAGAGAGTCGGAGCAGGTGATAAAAGGCGAGTAATGAACTGAGGAACAAAGGGAATGGGAATATTAATTGATTTAATTTGGCCCAATTCTCTCTTTTTGCGTCTCTGAAAAACGCGTCCCTCTGTTTATTAGCGAACGCACTTTTCTGGAGTCTGTCTTTCGCTCCGTATCACAGTTCCAACAATTTGCATTCGTTAGTGTCGCTGTTAATTTTGTGCCTGTGATTGATTCCACGTTCGTATCACAGTTCCAACAATTCGTATCACAGTTCCAACAATTCGTATCACAGTTCGTATCACAGTTCCAACAATTCGTATCACAGTTCGTATCACAGTTCCAACAATTCGTATCACAGTTCCAACAATTCGTATCACAATTCCAACAATTTGCATTCGTTAGTGTCGCTGTTAATTTCGTGTCTGTGATTGATTCCACGTCTTTCGTTTGAGCCGTTGAGATGCTTTTCTATTGTTCGCGTCTTTTTGTAATCGTATTCGTATGTTGTTGAATTTCTGTATCGTGTATTTCTGTAAGTCTTGGGTGATGGATTTTTTTTTTTTTTCAGTGTTGCATTTCTATCATTTATGTTATTTTCCTCAACTGTATGGTGTTATTTTTTTTCATCCTTTTCATCCCCTTGTTCTCTTGTCCCTTGTCCTATTCTGTCATATTCTTCTCCTGTATTGTATTATTCACCCTTCTATTCTCTCGTCTTTTCATCCTCTTGTCTCCTCGTCGGTTTTGTGATTTATATATTCAACTATTGCATTTCCTTTTCATCCTTTTCATCCTCATGCTCCCATTTGTTGTTGTCATATTCCTCAACTGCATTCTATTTTTTTTTTTCTCCATTTCATCCTCTCACCTTTTCATCCTCTCGTCCCTGTCTTATTTTTCATGTTTTTGAAGTGCATTATTTATTTTTTTCATTTTCATCTTGTCCTCTTGTCTATTAATCCTCTTGTCCCATTGTATTTTTTGTCATAAACTTCAACTATCATATTCCTCTTGTCCTCTTTCCATTTAAAGTGATATATTGTTTGTTATCATCTTCGTTTCTCTGTACTCCTTGGCGCCGTGTCTCCCTCGCCACTCACGCCTCAGAGACCCTTCCAGAATTCGCGTCGCGTCGGAAAAGCAAGACTAAACCCGCAGCGTGGATCGTGTTATTATTGTGTTCGAGGTTGACGTGATCTCTAGCAGGCGGCCTCGCTCCCTGCCCTCCTCGAGACAACCACTCCGGGGAAACTCACTCCGGCGCTCGTTAGTGTGACAGTGTCCGGCGAGGGTCCGTCCCGTCCTCAGATTCACGCAGCGGTTGTTGACGCAGACCTTTGTTATGCACACGAGTCCTCAGGCAGAGACGAGAGGGAAGGACTTATGCCCGCTCATGCCGGAGGAAAAAGATGAAAAGTTGTATATTTTTCTTGAGCTTTTATTCAAGACTTCGCAAAACATTTCTTCTTTAAATGTTCGTTTGGAAATTTTCTCGTTTTGTCGGCTGTCCGGCGAGCCCGAGACAACCGCGCCATCACTCACACGCAGCGTCCGGCCACACCAATAAAATCTTTAATTTACCGAGGCCTTCGCGGCGACGTGCACTTAGGCATAAAAACATAATGTTATTTTACTTAATTGAGCTTCCCACCTGCAATCTCGCGTCTGGGATAGAAAATACACACAATATATTAGCGTCAGGTATACGTAGCTCACCTTTTTCTTAACCGGCTCCAAATTTCCTCAAGCGAGCGAGGGTGAGGGCGAAGCGAGGCGAGACGGGGCGAGGCAGGACGGGCGAGGTTCTGGGTCCCCTGAGCAGCACAAATAAACCATCTCCATCGGGACAGACAGACGGAGCGGCCAGTGACAGACAGTAGAGGAGGGCGCTGGCCAGTCCGCCCCGGGATGTGTGGGCTGACAGGCGAACAGTCCGACATGAACGGAGCCATCCCGCCAGCCGGACAAAAAGGGTAAAGTCCATTATGTACTCAAGCCCCGGACGGCGACAGGCGAGGGAAGGGCGTCCGCAGCGTGTCGATAGTGAGACAAGGGCCAGACGGACGGGAAGCCACGGACGGGGAGCCACGGACAGACAGACACGCAGGAGATAGAGGCAGGAAGGCAAGGCAGATAGACAGCCGGCTAATTATATACACTGATATATGACGGGCAGAGGACGACGCGGACGGGTAGATGCATCAGGCGCGCCGGCATAAAGAATATATATATGTGTGGCGGGGCCCTGCAGGCGGCGTAAATAATCAGGATAAAGAACATAAAGAAAGGAACGCCGTCAGCCCCCAAGAATATTAATGGAAAATAAATAAGAGTTCCGCCAAAGCCACAAGCAAATTAATAAAACAAGAAGGGATTAAGCTGAGACAAAAATAAATGTTACCCCCCCACCCCCAATAATATGCGTCCCCTCTTGTAAGTTAGGTTAGCTTTTTCAGTGGTGGTGGTGGTGATGGTGATGTTGCTGGTGGTGACTGTGGTGATGATAGTAATTCACGGTGATGACGAAGGTGGTTGAAGGACGCTTAATAGAAGGATTTTCCCGATGAATTGTCTGTCTGTCATTTAGGAAGCAGATTAGGAGGGGTAGAAGGAGGGAGGGGGCGGGGGTTGGGGGGTTGGGGGCATATTCCTTCTCTCAGGTAATTATTCAGTAAAGAAGGAAGGTGTTCAAGCGACAGGTAGGATGCGAAGGATTCTCTGAAGGAAGCTTTAATAGGAGGCGTGAAGGAAGCGCGAAATGAAGGAGAAACGACAGACAGATTAAATGAGGGAGGTGAAGGATGCAGCGGAATTTGACGAAAAGAAGAAGAGATGAGAAGAGAGGAAAGAATAAAGAAATCCCGGGGAAAAAGTATCACGTAAATTAACTGTGAATTGGATAATGATGATGACAACGAAGGAAGGAAAGAGAACGAGTTAAAATCACGCATAAAACCAAGAGGATGAAGAGCCGGGAAGATGAGAAAACAAGAGATTCATCAAGGCTTTTCTCTTCTCTCTCTTCTCCCTTTCTCTCTTATATTTTTACGGTGGAGAAAAATCATGCCTTTCAGTAATGCGCGGCGTGTTTTTTTATCATTATTTTTTGTCCAGGCGTGCGGGTGAAATATGCTTGTAATCACTCGCCCGGTTCTGTTAATATTAAGCAACCAGAGGAAAGTTGAAAGCAAACTTCATATTTATCTTGCATTCCTTCCTGCTTTCCTGCCTGCTTGGTCTCTGCCTGCTTGCCTATCTGCCTACCTACTTGCTTGCTCTCCGCTTCTTCCCTCTTTGTCGGGCATTTCGTTTCTTCTATATGACTTTGTACCTTTATTTTCCTTCATTTGCTATCTATTTCTTCTTTATTTCTTCTTGTTTCTTCCTTTATTTCTATTTCCCTTCATTTATCAACTATTTTTTCTTTATTTATTTCCTCTTCTTGTACTTCCTCCATATTCCCTAATTTGCTGTATTTTTTTTTTCCTGTTCTCTCTTGCCTCGTCCTGTACTTCTATATTCCTTCATTTCTCATCTATTTCTTCTTTATTTTTTCTCCTCTTCCTGTTCTTCTTCTTTCTTCCTTCATTTGTCATCGATATCTTTTCTATCCCTTCTTGCCTCCTCCTTCGACATTGTTCTCATTTTTTATTTCTGTTTTCTCCCATTTCCAGATCTCGCGCTCCATTAATCCTTTCCGACTCATAAAGTTCTGAATTTTGCGTCATTTCGTAATCCCGCCTCATTAATTCCTGCAGCTTTCCGTTCTGTCATCCTTATCACCACTATTTCTACTCCCGTTCTTTATCTTTCCTTGCCTTCTACCTCATCCACCAATCCTATTCTCACATTTCTCCCGTTTTATCAGTTAACACTACTAATTCGATCATCCTTATCTCTCCTTGCATCCTACCTCATCTGCCAAATCTATTCCTACGTTTCATTTCCCTTAATCATCCTTCTTGTCCTTCACTACTATTTCTGCTATTCTTCCTAATCTTTCCTTTCCTTCTAACTCATCCACCAATCCTTCTCTCACATTTCTCCCGTTTTATCAGTCAACCCTACTAATTCAATCATCCTTATCTCTCCTTGCATCCTACCAATCTGCCAATTTTATTCCTACGTTTCATTTCCCTTAATCATCCTTCTTGTCTTTCATGGGATATTCCACTAGTCCTACCCAGCCATCCCTTCATCCATCCTCGTATACCTCCTTTCAATTCCTCACCATCTCTGTCAATATTCTTCATTCTTTCTATTCCTCAGCGCTCTTACCCCCATCCTTTGATCCTCCTCCATCGTTCCTACCAATCCTTCGCCATTCCCACTTCACTTCAACACATCTTTTCCTTATTTTACTCTCCTTAAACTCATCCTTCTATCCTACACCACTCTT